>NW_026126920.1:0-188255 GCF_943737965.1 Phodopus roborovskii | reverse complement strand
GCCAAATCCACCTGGTGTTAGGTTAGGCTTCTTGTTCTCTCGCTTTCACAAATTGCTGTGTTAATGTAAGAGCTGTAATTGTTTTCTCCATGGATCCTAGAATTATCAGTATTTTAGATTGGTGCATGTGGTTTAGCCAAGTGCACATGATTAAATCAGTGAAATCTGATTACTCACCTGCCAGTGCATAGAACTTTGAATGAGGATTTCAACTTGCAGGCAGAGTATAAGCAAGAAAGAAGCTCTGTCACTGGGTTTAGAGCATTTACAATTGGTGCTACATAACCAAAGCATTATATAGGATCAAGCCAACATTCAAATAAAGTAGCCAACATTCTGTTGTACTTATAGTCATATTAATAGAGGAAAGAAGAGAAAGATAGAGTGATAAATTTAGGGACATAGCTTCATTTCCAGTAGAAGTCAAATATGTGAAAATTAAAAAAAAAAAAAATCAATAAAATGCCTGGGAGATGTCCTAGTACTGAGAGACTTTCTGTCTCTTTTTTTTTTTTTTTCAGCATTTCTCTGTATACCCATTTCTTTTCAGAACTCAGACTGAAGTCCTGGTGAGCTTACAAATCTCCACTTTCAGATTTTTGAGAACAGAGGCTGGATTCATCATGTGTGGCTGAAAGTTGGAATTTTGTTACATATTTTTGAGTACATGAGACCTGAGAACAATAGTAGCAAAGCAATATTCAGGTCGGAGTCAGTTGGTGTTCTGCCTTTAGGGACTGTGAGACCTTTTTTGTCTTGATTTTTTTTTTGTTTTTTTTTTTTTTTTTTTTTTTGTATTAACTGTCTCCATATTTACATTTCCTCCACTGTCAACTCCCTTCCTTCCTTCTTCCTTTCATTTTCTGTTTGAAACTGGTTTTGTGTTTGTACCTTGAGAACTTCTTTGAATCTCCTTTTGTAGGCCAGACAGAAGTGAAAGCAGCAGAAAATCCAACCAGACTCTCTGCCTCTCTGTCTTCCTTCTGCCTCTGCCTCAGAAACACTGTGTACCAATCTCCACTGGAATACTCAGACATAGCATGTGCCATAAGCTTTCTAGTTAAACTTTGGCTGAGGAGGGAAACCATAAGTGGCTGATAGGTATTCTTGAAGTTATTTTCAGGTTTATGAGGAAATTTTTTTCGTTTTGTTGTACTCTAGGTTTTCACTTGGTTGTTTTTAACAGGTCGTGTCCCTTTATCTGTTCTCCACTACATGGTGAAGGTCTTCTATCTGAGAACAGATATGAAAGCATTGAGCTACTTCAAATTAGTTTACCTCTACTAATGTTGTTGCTCTCAAGATACAGCAGACACAGTGCAAGTCATGCATGAAAGTCCAGCCCTGTCAAAGAGCAAAGGTGACCTTTCTTGCTGCAGGGCTTAAAAAGGTGTCGCCTAATTCTCTTGTACTTTGTAATTATGGAAACATTGTCAATTTTAAAATCATTGAAATCCTGTTAGTCCTCTTGTCACTCTCTAGATTTTTCACTGAACTATTGTCATTTGTTTGTTTTTTGCTTTATCATTTACTGTGTGTGTGTGTGTGTGTGTGTGCGCGTGTGCGTGTGCGTGTGCGTGAACGTGTGTCAATCTCAACTGCCTTCCCTGCCAAGGGGCCTACCCAGTTTGAGCATGAATATATTCAGATTTATAGTTAGATTTAGTGCAAAAAAGGTAGTTTTCAATTTTTCAAGACATGGTTTTTCTGTGTTGCTTTGACTGTCCCAGCACTCAGTCTGTAGATCAGGCTGGCCATGAACTCATAGATCCTCCTGCCACCAGAGTGGTTACATTACAGACATGTGGGGATATTTCCTGCTCCATACTGGGTTTTCTTCCTTTTCTTCCCCTTCTTCCTTGCTTTCTTTCTTCTACCACATCAACTTCTTCCTGTCCTTCGTCTTCTCCTTCTTATTTTCTTTTGATCTTTCATGATGAGGCTACTCTATGCAAGCTTTTACTGACCTGAGGCTCCATTGAACTCCAAGCCCACACAGCTTCCTGTGTGCTGTTGATAAAAGTTCTCATGGCCACTGCCCAGCATGGGAGATGCTCATTATGTATATATGTTTCTCATACTGGTTAATAATAAAGCACTGTTGGCCAATAGGAAAGGAAGATAGGAGGGACTAGGAGACAAGGAGGAAATAGGAAGTAGTAAGTAGGAGTCAAGATGGAGAGTCTGAAGAAAGCAGTATGCTGCCGGCTCCCTGGTAAGAGAAATACATAGATCAGCAGAAATGGGTTAATAATTAAGGCAGAGCTAGCCGATAAGAAACAAGCAAGTAACAGGGCCAACAGCATTGTATCAAATACAGAGTCTCTGTGTGTTATTTGGGCCGGCTTGGTGGCGGAACAAGAGCAGGTGGCGGGCAGAAAAACCGTACTTGTTACAAAATGGTGCCCACGTGGTTAATAAGAACTTCCACTTAAAATTTAACAAAAGCTTAAAAAAGGGTTTTAGAAACAAAAGAACAGAGACAAGCAAGTTTTCTTGGTGCAGCATTTTTCTCAGTTGAACTCTGCTTTGCTAGAGACAAGCAGATATTCGCGGGCTTCTTTAAGGGAAGATTCCTGACTCAGCATAAACGGCAAAAAACTGCACAGCTCTGCTAACAATTTATTGGTGTGTATGAGAGATGGCAATGGCAGTGACCACATCTCCAAGCCGGCAGCATGCTTTCTGGGTGGCAGCGCAGACCAAGGTGGTGAGCACTAGCTTTCTGTGTGGCGGGTAAAAGTACCAACCACCATCTTGGTAAACCGTCAGCCGACACAGCTATATGACTTTCATTTTAGCAATGTTGTTGTTTACCAGATAAAAGACTTTGTGGCCAGACAAAGATAAAAGGATTTACAGTAAAGACAGATTCATATTAAGAAAAACCTGTTTTAAAATATCGTAGACATGAAAAAAAATGGTTTTAAAGAGACAAAAAAGAGAAACTGGGTGTTGTGGCACCCGCCTCCTAATCCCAGCACTCAGGAGACAGAGGCAAGCAGATCTCTGTGATTTGCAAAGTAAACCTGGTATGCCAAGTAAATTCCAGGACAGATAAGAGTTACACAGTGAAACCCTATGTCAAAAAATAAAAAAATATAAAAAAAAAAAGAAGTAAAATAAACAGTAATAAAGGCATGTAAAGATGAAAAGCTCAGAGAGAATCTGGTTACTGTATGCTATTGTGTTGTCTCTACATTGTTTGACTGCTGAGAAAATAACAACTGATAAAGGAAATGCTGCTGGATTAATTCAATTTCTATATTTTAAAAATGCTTTGACTCAAAATTTAAGTTCAAGGACAAGTTACTGGGGGAAAAGGGATTTCTAATTTTGTTTCAACAGGAAATAAAAAGCTGTGGATTCCTTCCAGACTAATGTGGTTTGATCAAGCCAGGCCCCCTGAAACAGAGTTCCTGATGATCCAACATTCAAAACAGCTTGAACAAGGCAGCCATGCAGACTACTGCCATCTTCTCAGAATCCCCCATGACAGTGCCCCCTATCAGCAGGAAAGTAGTATGTTTGTTTTCATTTAAATGGACTTGGGTATAAATGGTTAATGATCACAGCCAGTTCATTTTAAAGGTAAAAAGGGAATTATGGTATAGATACGAATACTTTGTTTTGGAATGGATTTTCATTTATTGATACAATTTAATGTCAGTTTTGTGAAATGTATATTTCTCCTCTTGTTTAGGTATTGTGTTTGCATAGCTCATTTAGAAATATAATGTATAATTTAGTACAGATTTTAGATAGTTACCTATGATAGTTAGAACTTATAGTTAAGTTACTTAGTATTTTCTAGATATACAGACATATATTTGAGATAGATAGGCATTCTTCGAAACCTTTCAAAGACCTACAGAATCATGGCATTTAAAATGGTTTAGAGTTTTACTTGACAATGAGACATAAATGCTCCTGGTAACACCAAAAAGGAAGATGGACATTAAAGAAACACATTATGGAGTTTACTTCCAATATGGCAAGACTAGCCATTTGGACAAGATACTGCTCTTGTCTGGACTGTTTGACTTTATTCTGTATAAACTGGACATGCAGTGGACCCACAGAAAAGTGACTGCTGATTCAAGATGGACATTGCTACAGAGTTCCTGCTTCATGGGAAGGAGTCTGCAAGACAGTATGCAGGACACAGAGAAAAGTGACTGATAAACTGCCAATACAAGAAGACAGTTTAAAGTTTCCTGCATTGCTAAAAGAGTCAGCTAGACACTATGGCCTATGGGCTGAAGATGGAAGATTACAAAAGAACTTTGGGTGACCAGGCAGTGAGTTGTTTCTGTCATTTCTAGAGTTTATATACTATCCTTCTGTGGTCTTTGAAGGAGTTGAAGACAGATAGTTATGGTTATAGTTTTCCTTAGTTAGGATTCAAAGATAAGTTACATATAGGACTTTAGACTCACAAAGATGGAATAGATGATGGAATAGTTTCTTAAATCTTGATAAATGTTAATGAACTAAATATTGTTAACTGTGATTCTTATTTGGTAACTGTTGTATTATATATTTTGCTATGTTAAGGTTGGAAACCCTTTTTATTTAAACAGAAAAGAGGAGATGATGGGAGATGCCATTATGTATATATGTTTCTCATACTGGTTAATAATAAAGCACTGTTGGCCAATAGGAAAGGAATATAGGAGGGACTAGGAGACAAGGAGGAAATAGGAAGTAGTAGAGGGAGGAGTCAAGATGGAGAGTCTGAAGAAAGCAGTATGCCGCCGGCTCCTGGTAAGAGAAATACATAGATCAGCCAGAAATGGGTTAATAATTAAGGCAGAGCTAGCCGATAAGAAACAAGTAACAGGGCCAACAGCATTGTATCAAATACAGAGTCTCTGTGTGTTATTTTGGGGCTGGTGCAGCGGCAGGACAAAACCCGGCGGCAGGCGGAAAAACAGTACACATTACAGCCCAGTAATTTCGCCTTTCAAGTCTTGCTATCTAGCAATTTAATTTTTCAATTACTTACCCCTTTGTCTTTATGTCTACGAACTCCTGGAGGAATCCAGATCCTCTGCAGCCCTCCTACACAATAAAAAAAAAAAAAAAAAAAAAAAAAAAAAAAAAAAAACTAGAGTTAAAAATAATTAACCTGGCATTCATACAGGTAAAAATCAATGATAAATAGAAGAAGATCAAAGGGAACTTGGCCTCGGGATCAGATGAAACTTCATGAATTGCTATAGAAAGCTGAACTAGTCTAATAGTGTATGCCCACACAGAACAAAGAAGTTGTGGTGCTTGTTTGAACTTGGGTTAGTATGTGAAGAAACACAGATTTTGATTCCAAAGTTAGTCTTTCTCATGTCCACCTTTCTTTATTTCATAAGTAAAATCAAGAGACAAAATATCAATGCACATAATAAAACAAATATGTTTTTTTAAAATGTCAGAAAGAGTGAAATGTATTTATGCTCACTCAAACCAGGGAAAAGAAATTCCCACCCCTAAGCCTTGAGAATTCCTTTCCTCCCTCATGAAGCAAACCTTGGAAACTCAGCTGGGCCAGAATGAATTTATCCACACAGTACTCTCCTTGATCTGCTCTTCCAATGTAATTCTACAACTGTGTTTGTCAACCTTCCTAATGCTTCCTACTTTGTGGCATGTCGATCCCAAACCATAACATTATTTGTTACTACTTCACAATTGTAATTTTTATGTTGTGAATGCTACTCAAATGTCTGTGTTTTTAAAGGTGCCATAGGCAACCCCATTGGGAGAGTGTACCATTTGATCACCCAAAGTGGTCCATACAAAGATGTTGAGGACTGCTATTCTAGAGTGCTCTGCATGATCCTCTCTCTGTTTATGGAGATAATGGGAAAACCATGTAAAATCTAATGAATCTGTTGCATAGAAATATAAAAATTTAATCCATTAAATCTCAGAATAAGGATAAAAATTGTATTTTTAGTTTCCCACCGAGGAAAAGACACTAGCAGCATCTCCAATAGACATGGGGGTAGGTGGAGATACCTGCAGGATTAAACATTCAAATGGAAGATGAAGAGCTGGTACAGGTCTTGAGGGAGCCTGTATGAGGCTGTGGAGGGTCCCTTTGAATTAAAGGGAGCAAGGTGAATGCTGACAATTCCGGGCCTCCTGCTGAGTGGTGAGGCATTGGGGAGCAAAGCTTTTGCTTCAACAACAAGGGGCCACCTCACCTGTTCTTTTCTCTTTCTGGTGAAGTGATTACTGTGTCCCTGGGATACCTTCCTTGCTGCCTCTGATATTTTTTTTACTTGTGGATTTCCAAGAGATGGACTATTGAAGTCCAGTCTGACCCTGAAGTTTATATAATGAAAGATAATTTTGGACTCCCAGACTTGGGTTCACCTTCTAGAGCTGAGATTGTTCAGGACACTTGCTAGTTTCTCCTCTTAATGCTGATCTTGCTTTATGTACTGGACTTGGTGAGAGTCGTACCTGAGAACTTGTTTGTGTGACACAGCCTTTCCTCCAGTTTGGGTTCTTTTTAATGTAGCAACGAACTGGGGGCCTCCACTTACCCAAATGGGACTGAGCTAGGCTACCCTTTCACAGAAAAATGTGGTCTCACAGGAGACCTGCACCAGTGCTCTTTCTATGGTGAGGAACAGCAGTGATATTCGGCCTTCCTCCAAGGCAAGGTGAGCAGTTATTGCCCAGCTCCATAAGCATCTTTTCCTCTCAACCTCTTGAGTTAAAAAAGAAGCAACAAGGACAGTGTTTTCCCTTCTGCCCATCCCTTCCAGAGAAAGAGGGAAGCTCAAAAAATTCAGTGAGTTTTATTGGTGGCATAGACAGCTACCCCTTGGTCCTCCACAGTTGTTGAACTCAGAGATTTTAAGGATGTCTGCCTTCTGCTGATGGCATGAGACATGTGGATTAGGAAGTTTGGAAGACTTACCTACCATTGGCCCAAGCAACATGGAGAAAGTCGACTACCAGATTGTCCACGGACCTTAGAACCCTTGGCAGCAGTTGAGATGAAAGGCAGTATTGCTCAGTAGCTAGTGTTGCAACTTTTGTGGGTGGAGCTTCATCAGTGTCTTGGAGGAAATGTGTGTTGCCAGCAGCTGGCCTGTCTTTCTGTTATGAGAGCTTTTTAATTAAACATTTTAAATGCCTGTGTTGTCTCTTCACAACAATACAAACCTCACAAAGACAGAAGTTACTACCGGGCCTGGGGTATTGCTATGATAGGCTGGGCCTATGATATAGTTTTCTAGATGAGTTCTCAGTAGTGTTGTTCTGCAAGCTTTCCTCTCCCTTTATGACTCTTCATTGTGATTTTTTTCAGGGCTATAAGCAATTTGAAGAGCCAAGAAATGGTGCATGTTTAACTCCCATTCATTTCCCTCTAGGTGAATACAGCATGAAGACCATGTCGTGATATAAGTGTGAGAATCCCCAGGATTTTATAACTATATTGGAAAAGAAGAAGACATTTCTAATGTGAGTATCACACTTACTCTTCCTCACATATATGGGTTATTTTAGGATGCAGTGACCTATGATGATGTGCACATCAATTTAAATCAGGAAGAGTGGGCTTTGCTGAATACGCCCAGAAAATGGTCTACGGGTATGTGATGCTGCACACCTAGAGAAATCTCACTGCTAAAGATAAGATTTCATTTACATTCTTGCTTGAAATTAAGGGGACAGGTATCCTTGCTTATTGATACTTTTGTCTAATTCCAATTGAGTAAAGACAAAATTAGTTGAATAAGGCATAGTTCTTAGAATTTTTAATATATTAACTTACATTCTGTACTATTTCGATTAATATATGATATATATTCTGGTCTTATATTTCAGGCTACATTTGGGAAGAATTTACTATTGAAGAACATTGTCAACGTTCTAGAAAAAGTGAATGGTAAATACATTAATTTATACAAATTAACCTCTGAAACAATTTTAATTTTTCATGCAACTTTTACATAAAAACAACAGTGTACATAAGCACAGCTTAAACTTTATTGATTTTTCTTAATTTCTCACAAACAAGTACACTCAATGTCACATAGCTATTCTGTGTTTTCAAGGAATTCCTGTGGAAAAAAAGACAAGGATACAATGACTAAACACATACCACTGTTTGAATTATAGCCCCATGAAAGTTAGGCTGTTTTTGCAAGACCCTGGCATTTGTTCTGTAGACCAGGCTGCCCTTGAACTCAAACATTTACATGCCTCTGCCTCCTGAGGGCTGGGATTAGAGTTTCACCTTTGGGAAATATAAAACCATTTGGGATACATGAGGAATAGTTATTACAAATCGCTGAGGCTCTGAATAATCATATCAGGGTAAATTGAGTGGCACTGATCTTTCTGCAGTGAGAACAAGAGGTACGGGTGTTGCTGCCTTATTTGAGACAGCAGGCATACAGATATTTAGGGGCTTGTATGGGAAACTTAGTAGGTATAGGCATCTGCACCTCCATGATATATGCCTGAAGACATGAGCTCAATCACCAGAACACATCCATAGAAGATATATCTTATGGCATCTGCATTCCTCAAATGCACATCTTGAGCAAACATAATGATAAATAGTAAGAATAATATTTAGTCATTCTTACTGGGATAGCACAGGCTCTTCCTGATTTTGATTATTTAGAGATCTTTCTGCAAAATTTGAGTTTATGTGAGTTTTAACATCCTAGTTAGTTTTGTTGTGTTGAGTTTTGCCTTATTCCGATTGGCTCCAGAACTTTACCAACCATTTTCTTTATCACAGGAATTTCTGGATAGGGTTATTACTGAAGAGGAGGGAAGCCTCTTGAGACAGCTTATCACAAGCATATATGTTGCAATCTTGGCATTGTGCTGACCTTGCCCCCAAACTATGGGCAGGACATGCATGCCCAACATGGCCACATCATGGATACCTCTTCTCTCCCCTCTTCTCTGTTCTGTGTTGGCTAACTTTTTTCACCACCTTTCTTTTCCCTCCAACAATGAACTCCAGGTGGCCTCATTGAGTTTCTTGTTTGTGTTTCATTGCTAACTGCTGTAGCAAATGAACAACAATATCCATCTTTCAGGAAGAATTGAGTACCCTTTGTAGTGAGTTACAAGGGAAGCCAAATTTCAGGTGTGTCAGTTCAGAGTGATTGGGAGCTGGTGGTTATCTAAGCCAGAGGAATATGTTGTGAGTTTAGCAATGCAAATGGAAGCATTCTAGTTGGAGGAGGGATACATATGAGAAATGTGGAAGGAAGTTACTGTATTCACTCTTACAATATTTCTGTTTTATAGAGCATAATAATATATTTTTAAATTTTTATCTATTTATTTATTTATTTTTCATAACCAAGTCCATTTAAATGAAAACAAACATTTATAGACAATATTTGGGAATTTGGGCGTCGTTCTTTCCAAACTACTCCCCTGCTGGTAAGGGGCACTGTCTTGGGGGATTCTAAGAAGATGCAGAAATCCTGGCTGTAGTCTGTAAGTCTGCATTGTCCAGCAGTTTTGAATGTAGGATCACCTGGTACTCTGTTTCAGGCAGTCTGGCTTGATCAAACCACATTAGTCTGGAAGGAATCCACAGCTTTTCATTTTCTGTGGAAACAAAAATAGAAATCCTTTTCCCCAGTAACTTGTCCTTGAACTTAAATTTTGGAGTCAAAGCATTATTTATTTAATTTATTATTTTACATGTCAATCCCCATCCCCCCTCTCCCTCTCCCTCCCTCCCTTTTACTCTCTCTACCCTCTCACATGCACCCTAATCACCCTCCTTTCCCATCCCCCCCCCACGTGAATTCCATATGTAGGGGAATGTAATCTATTTCGTGTCATGTAGGTCTGACAGGTCATGTGAAGTAGGGACTATGGCTTCTCTCCTGTCTCTAGGTTAAGGGGAGTTATCCCTCCATGGGAGATGTGTTCACAAGGTCCTTTTGTGCACAAGGTATTCATCCTGGCTCTACTGTCTCAGGTCCCTTAGACTGCTCAGTCCTTCTGCCTAAGACCCCCTATTCAGGGGGGGCCTGAGACAGTCCCTTGCTGGCTTCCCAGCTATCAGACTGGTGGCCCGTTAGCTCCTCCTTATTCAGGTAAGCTATCTCTGTGTTTCTGCAGCCTTGTCTTATCCTCTCCATCTGCATCTGGGTTCTACTTCAACTCAGTATTTGTGTATGGGTGTTTGCGCCTGTTTCCAACAGGCATTGGTTGAGGGCTCCATGGAAAGTTAGTTGTTGATCTCTCTATCCGTGAAGGGCATTTATGGTAGCCTTTCCAAGGAAGCTCAAATTGTTAGTTGGCAGCAGTCTTGTAGTTCTCTAGACCTTTCTTTGTGTTCAGTTTTATCTTCAAACCAATATTGGCTCCCTCTTTTATGTTCTTTCTCTCTCTCTTTCTCTCCCCTCTCTCTCTCCTGTCTTCTATTCCTAACTGGGCTCAATCGTCCTGGTCGCACATGTTTTCATTTCCTCCCCCTTGTTTTCAACTACATCTCTCTCCATTCTTCCCCTGTGCTCTGGGGGACTTAATCCTTCCCGGTTCTGTGAGGGACTGAATATGAATCTCTTAGAATACACCTTGTATCCTACTTCCTCTGGTGTTGTGAATTATAGGCTGGTGATCCTTTGCTCTAACTCTAAAATCCATATATGAGTGAGTACATACTATGTTCCTCTTTTTGTGACTGGGTTACCTCATTCAGGATGGTTTCTTCTAGTGCCATCCACTTGCCTGCGAATTTCAAGATACCATTATTTTTTTCTGCAGAGTAGTATTCCATTGTGTAGATGTGCCACGTCTTCATTATCCATGCTTCAATTGAGGGGCATCTAGGTTGCTTCCAGGTTCTTGCTATTACAAATAGTGCTGCTATGAACATAGTTGAACAGATGTCTTTGTTGCATGATGTGCATCATTTGGGTATATGCCTAAGAGGGGGATTGCAGGGTCCTGTGGTAAATTAGTTCCCATTTTCCTGAGGAACTGCCATACTGATCTCCAAAATGGCTGTGTGAGTTTGCATTCCCACAAGCAGTGGAGGAGTGTTCCCCTTTCTCCACATCCTCTCCAACATGAGTCATCATTGGTGTTTCTAATTTTAGCCATTCTGGCAGGAGTAAGATGGGATCTCAAAGTTGCTTTGATTTGCATTCCCTGATAGCTAAGGATGTGGAGCACTTTCTTAAGTGTCTTTCAGCCTTTTTAATTTCCTCTATAGAGAATTCTTCCTTCAGTTCTGTACCCCATTTTTTTTAATAGGTTTATTCGGTGTTTTGTTGACTAGTTTCTTGAGTTCTTTGTATATTTTGGAGATCAGCCCTTTATCGGATATAGGATTGCTGAAAATCTTTTCCCAGTATGTGGGCTGCAATTTGGTCTTGTTCACTGTGCCCTTTGCCTTACAGAAGCTTCTAAGTTTGAAGAGGTCCCATTTATTAATTATTTCTCTCAGTGTCTGTGCCCCTGGAGTTATGTTCAGGAAGTGGTCAACTATACCAATTTGTTCAAGGGTATCTCCTACTTTCTCTTTTAAGAGGTTCAATGTGGCTGGATTGATGTTGAGGTCTTTGACCCATTTGGACTTGAGTTTCGTGCATGGTGACAGACATGGGTCTATCTTCAGTATTCTACACACCCTCATCCAATTGTGCCAGCACCATTTGTTGAAGATGCTGTCTTTGCCCGATTGTATAATTTTAGCTGTTTTTCAAAATCAGGTGTTCATAGGTGTATGGGTTAATATTATGATTTTCAATTTGATTCCATTGGTCTACCTGTCTATTTTTATGCCACTACCAGGCTGTTTTCAGAACTACAGCTCTGTAGTAGAGATTAAAGTCAGGAATGGTGATGCCTCCTGAAGTTCTTTTATTGAATAGGGTTGTTTTGGCTATACTGGGTCTTTTGTTTTTCCATATAAAGTTGATTATTATCCTTTCAAGGTCAGTGAAAATTTGTGGTGGGATTTAATGGGGATTGTATTGAATCTGTAGATTGCTTTTTGGCAAGATTGCCACTTTTACTATGTTTATCCTACCTATCCAAGAGCAAGGGAGATCTTTCCATTTTCTGGTATCATCTTTAATTTCTTTCTTTACAGCCACAAAGTTCTTATTATATAGGACTTTTACTTGTATGGTGAGTGTTACACCAATATTCTTTATGTTGTTTGTGGCTATTGTAAAGGGTGATGTTTCTCTGATTTCTTTCTCTGTCTCTTTTGTCGTCTGAAAAAAGTAGGACTACTGATATTTTTTAATTTATCTTGTATCCTGCTAGTTTGCTGAAGGTGTTTATCGCTGTAGGAGTTCCCTGGTAGATTTTTATTGGGACGCTTATGTAAACTATCATATCATCTGCAAACAGAGACAGATTGACTTCTTCCTTTCCAATTTGCATCCCTTTGATCTCCTTTTGTTGTCTTATAGCATTAGCCAGAACTTCTAGTATGATATTGAAGAGATATGGAGAGAGAAGGAAGCCTTGTCTTGTTCATGATTTTAGAGGAATTGCTTTAAGTTTCTCTCCATTCACTCTGATGTTGGTAGTTGGTTTGCTGTATATTGCTCTTATTATGTTTAGGTATGTTCCTGTTATTCCTGACCTCTCCAAGACCTTTATCATGAAAGGGTAGTTGAATTTTGTCGAAGGCTTTCTCCGCATCTAGGGAGATAATCATATGGTTTTCCTTTTTCTGTTTGTTTATATGATGGATCACGTTGATAGATTTTCGTATGAAAATAATCCCTGCATTCCAGGAATGAAGCCTACTTGGTCATGGTGGATGATTTCTCTGATGTATACTTGAATTTGGTTTGCCAGTATTTTATTGAGTATTTTTGCATCAATCAGGGATATTTGTCTGTAGTTTTCTTTCTTAGTTGTGTCTTTCTGAGGCTTGGGGTACCAAGGTTATTGTGGCTTCATAAAAAGAGTTTGGCAATGAACCATCTGTTTCTATTTTGTGGGACACTTTGAGGAGTAGTAGTAGTAGTTCTTCCTTGAATATCTGGTAGAATTCTACACTGAATCCATCTGACCCTGGACTTTGTTTGGTTTGAAGGCTTTTGATGTCTGCTTATATTTCATTGGGGTTTATAGGTCTATTTAAGTTGTTTGTCCTTGATTTAATTTTGGTAAGTGATAGTTATCCAGAAATTCGTCCATTTCCTTTGAATTTTCAATTTTTGTGGAATACAGATTTTCAAAGTATGACCTTGAAATTGTCTGGGATTCCTCTGTGTCCGTTGTTATGTTCCCCTTTTTGTTTCTGATTTTGTTAATTTGCATGTTCTCTCTCTCTGCTTTTTTGTTAGTTTGGATAAAGGTTTGTCTATCTTGTTGATTTTCTCAAAAAACCAACTCTTCGTTGCATTGATTTTTTTTCATATTGTTTTCTTGGTTTCTATTTTATTGATTTCAGCCCTCAAGTTGATTATTTCCTTCAATGGGGTGAGTTCGGATCTCTGTGTTCTAAGGCTTTCAGTTGAAGACTGAGTTAACTTTGCATCTCTCTATCATGAGTGCTGTTTGTCAAAGGAGATGCAGTCTTTTTTTTTTTTTTTTTTTTTTTGCATCCTGACTTGTCACGCATTTATGTTATGAGTGGGAGAAAGACATATATATTCTATGCTTTCACAGTTTAGATAGCAGATGGACTGAGAGTATATGCAGTCTTTAGACTTATTTCGAGAATATCCTTTTAGCCTGAATGTGAATTAGAACTCTTTCAAAATTTGACTCAACAGAAAGTGGGTGACTGGGTTCCAGGTTGGACTTTGGGTTATGGTTTGTATATGTGTAGAGAAATGGTGCTTACAAGAGGCGTTAATATTTCTCTTGGTGTGCTTTTCCTTGGCCAGTCATAAAGAAAGTATTAGAAACAGTATACATACCTGCAGTGTGTAGTGCAGTTATGAATGAATGAAGACCACGAGGCAGTTAAAACTCAGAAAGAAAGCATTTACTCTCCACATGTTAACATGGAAGACATTTTCCCATTTCTCAAAGCAACCATGTCACATGTGTGTGAACCTCCACAAATAAGGAACTTATTCCCAGAAAAGACTGCACTGCTCTCTGTTATTTTCACTTAAACTTTGCTAAAATTGTAAAGGAACAAATAGCAGTGAGGTAATTTGTCCCTAAAAAGGCAAAGGAGGCAATCTTAGAAGATGAATGACTCTGAAAAGGAAGAAAAAAACTATAGTAACAAGCCAACATTTCCGACACATATTCTTCTCATCCATCTGTTTGTAGTTAGATCACTCATGAGTTTCTTGTAGGGCTTTCCTTGAGGACTCTGTTTTCACCCTGTATTTCTTTAGCTCAACATAATTACCTCTGTTCCATCATTTGTGGACCAGCATGTTCTGTAGAAGTCAGAATCCAGAACTTTTCACTAAATGGAAAATGTTTTTTTTTTTTTTTTTTTCTAGAAACCATTTAGTTGTATCCTCCCCTACCCCCTTTCTCAGTTTAATGCCAGAACGAAAAGATTTGTTAAGAAGCCAGTAATACATTACTGGGTAGAAGTTGATTTGTTTGCTCATTTATTTTTGTTGGTAGTGGCTTTGAAATATTCCGTGTAGTGTGTTTACTTGTTGAATAATAATTCAGAAGTGTTTATGAGCCCTTAAAATCTCTTAAGCAGTGAGACAAACAAACAGGCTTTGAGAATCAGTGTGATGCTTCCCTCACTCACGCCATGGGCTGTTTCTGGTTTTGTCACTGTCCTGCTTTGCATTTAAACACAGGCCACTCAGCAGAGTGCAGTTTTAAGTTTATTTCCCATGGCGTCCCAGTTTTAAGTTTTTATCTCATTTAACTCAACAAAGCCTGTTCACTCTATATGTTTTGTCCCTTTGGGAACCTAGCCCAGCCTCGTTGAGTGGTTAGTGTACTGGTAACTGAAAAGTCAGGGCTGGTAAGCCATCTTAGCGAAGCTCCTGCCCAGCGAGAGCATTTAACCTTCTATATGTGAGGCACTGGGATTGTTCCCCACATTATAAAACAAAAGCAAAAACTAATATATGCAGCTTTGACCTAACTTTAAAATTCAAGCCTTCAGAATTATGACATAGACATTTTGCTATCAAAAATAAAATGTAAAGGGTTTGTTATTATCATCTTCAATTTGACAGCTAAATGTTTATTTGTTCTTACATTTGTATATGTGTGAAATGAATATTTATTCATTTATGTGTTGTAAATCTAACTATATGGAATGTTTTCCTCTCTGGAATATGTAATAATATTTGATAAAACCATTACTATTTGTGGTTTCCATTTTGATAAACCAAACTAAATGAGATTCCTATAGATCCTTACATTTTAAATGCTTGCATTTTTAATACATTTGTTTGTAAAAGTTTGCTATTTTGTCCTCTGCTTACACATAAGTGCCTGTGTTCTAAGCTTTGCCATTAGAAATGTAAAACATGATTTACCTCTGCAAGCAAGTGTTTGAGGATGAAAGCAAGTCTTTCAATCTTAGCAAGCTAAACTGCCATCAAAAATCAAACCAGACAAAGAAACAACATCTGTTCAGTATTTCCTGAAGGGGAAATCGTTAAGAAAGGTATTGGAATGGCCCTGTGATCTTTCATACTGTCATCCTGTCAACCAGTGAAGGCATGTCTTGCCACAGAATTGCCTATTTTAAAAAGTAAATAAAGAAACAGTCAGAGCTGGAGAGCTGACTCATCAGTTAAAAACACTTTTTGATCTTGCAGAAAACCCAGGTTCAATTCCCAGCACTTACTTGATGGCTGAAAACCATCTGTAACTCTAGGCCCATGGGATCTGACAACTTCTTCTGACTTTCACAAGCAACAGACACTTGTGTGGTGCTAAGACATACATGTTTATTCACATCTGTGGGTATACATGCCCTTGTGAGCATGTGTATGCGTGTGTGTGTGTGTGTGTGTGTGTGTGTGTGTGTGTGTGTTTGAGTGTGTATGGACCTTCCACTATCTTTCTCTGTCTTTTGAGACAGGCTCTATCACCTGACTATCAGGCCCCCGGGTTCTTCCGTTTCTCCCTGCCAGCACTGGGATTATAGGCCTTGCTACTCTGCCAGTGTAAAGGGTGCTGCAGACTGGGACACAGGTTTTCATACTTGCACAGTAAGCACTTTATCGGATGAGCTACCTCTCCATCCTCATCCTTTGTAATTTTCAAATGTAGCAATAAACTCATTATGAAGCCAACTATCAATTTGTTAAATAGAAGATTATGAGAACTGAAAAACAAATATGATCACTTGGAGCCAGTGTGGATTTTGCTAGCAAGAAATTATGCCTGGTAACATAGGCCTGGTAACCTTTCAACTTGAGATGTTGAATAAGGATGAGCACAAGTTCAAGGCCCTCAAGGGCTACAGAGAGAGTTCAAGTCCAGTCTGAGCAATTTAGCAAGACTCTTCCTCCAAATAAAAAGTGGTAGAGCATTTTGCCTACAAGTACAAGGCCCTGGGTTCACCCTCCAATACTGATAGAAGGAAATAAGGGTAAAGAGATAAAGGGACTGGGAGAGATGACTCAGCAGTTAAAAAGTGCTTGCAGCTTTTTCAGAGGACCCAAATTTGCCCAGCACCCACACTGGGACACCCACAGTTGCCTGTAGCTCCAGCTCTATGCCATCTAGTCACCTATTCCGACCTTGGCAGGTACCTCCACAAGCAGACACACATGCATGCATATAAGTAACAATGCTATCTTTGGAGACTAGAGAGATAACTCAGCTATTCAAAGCAATTATTTTTGCAGGAGACAAAGGTTCAGGTAACAGCACCCATGAGGTGGCTTACAACGAGCTATAACTCTAATTCCAGGAGATTTGATGTTCTCTCCTGGCCTACACAGGCACCTGCTTGTACACAGTACACATGTATACAATAAAGTAAATAAATATTTAAAGTGGGGTTAAGAAATTGAGGCATATATTAAATTTGTGGGGCGTTTGGTTTGGTTTGGTCTGGTTTATGTTTTAGAAACAAGGTCTTTCTGTGTAGCCCTGCCTATCCTAGAACTCACTCTGTATCCCAGACTGGCCTTAAACTCAGAGATCCTCTGCCTGCCTCTGCCTCACAAATGCTGAGATTAAAGGCATGGGAATTTTTTTAAATATATATTTATTCTCTGTGAATGTGTGTGGTGTGTGCATACTATGGTGTTTATGTGGAAGTCAGAGGACAACTTGTGGTAGTTGTTTTTCTCCACATGATTCCAAGGATCTAACTCAGGTCATCAGACATGGCAGATGAATGGGAAAAAAAGAGAGATAAACAAATAGATAGGAAGGAAGGAAGGAAGGAAGGAAGGAAGGAAGGAAGGAAGGAAGGAAGAGAGGTAGAGAGGTAAGGAAGGGATTTTGGCACCAGATGAATAAAATGGGTGCAGCAAAGAAACCACAATAGCTATTCCATGAGTAAAGGGTAAAGTTTCTTCCAAATCATCAAGGCTGTCTCTTGGTAAGTGGGGGCTGGGGGGCTGAGGGGATTAATGCATGTGATTTCTAGTGCCATGAAAACATCACTGAAGAAAGCTTTAGCTGGTTCAGGGTCTGAGTGCAGGTGGCTTATATAGGGATTCCTACAGGAGGCAGGTATTCAGGTAGGTTAGTTACCAGAAAAGCAGCCAAAACTCTGTCCTACTGGAACTCTTAGACACTTGCAGAGACAATTCTTAACACTTCTACTGAATTGTGACAAATCCGAGATATTGTGTTCATACTCCTGTAAATGAGGGTCAGGTTCTCCCTCTAGTCAGGTTGCATGCAGTTAGTCAGGGAGCCACAAGGGGAGATGAAGAGATTCTAAATGGTTAAATTTTTAGTTTTAGTTTAGGTGTTTGGGGATTAGTAGCAGAGGTTTTACAGTGTGCTATATATACTAAAATCCACTGTATCAGACATTTCACAGGGGTTGGTTTGATGTGTGATTTCTGTCTCAACATCCGGGTATAAAAGGGGTGGTATGTTAAAGCAACCAGTAAGCATCTTCCACAGTATACCCCATTCAGCCTCCATCGTCTTGTGTATTACACTTTTTTGTCTGAGCACAGTGACTGATAGTCTTTTTTTTTTTTTTTAACAATAAAGTAAAGAAAAATGCCAGCAACTAGAAGGTTAGCAGGACAGCCTATATTCTTTACTTTTGGAAACTTTACTGAAGCCACTGGGAATTTTTTTTTTTTTTTAATCTCCATCCTTTTCTATTTATTACAGATTTTCCCTTCGATGAGCCCTTCTGTTGGCCAGCCCTTGCCCCTAAACATCAGCAAGCATTCCCATGAATACTTCTTTCCCCTTACATTGCACTAGTCCCAGCTCTTAATGATTCTTGAGCTGTCACCTTCTTCCCGTGTAGCCTCTCCTCTCCTGGACTGCTTGCTTAGTGGCTTGAAGAGTCCAAAGCAAGAGAGCAGCAGCCATTGCATTATGTGGGGTCACTAGGAACCAGAAACACTGCTCTCCACACTGATTGAGAGACGAGTAGACTCAGATATCCAGAATGACCAACAAGCCTTGCTAGGCTGTTCTGGAAAGAGGTCCTGTTCCAGGTAATGGGAGAAGAAGGGAATGTGACTCCAGAGTTCAGGGGATTTGGAAAACCATGGTCTACCCAGATGGTTTTCGTTCCTTCCCAACTAGAGCACCAGTTCAGACAAGGACTTCTAGGCATGGCATTTGAGAATTTGGTCTCCTTTATAACCTTTATAGTCCCTGGACCTGATTTTGAGCACATTTTGCTGCCTGTGCACTCGATGCATCTAAATGTTTCTGGGACATCTGAGATAACAGTGGCTAAACAGAATCTGCCTTTTCTTCATCCCATTTGTGTGTGTGTGTTTGTGTGTGTGTGTGTGTGTGTGTGTGGTGTGTGTTTTGGGTTTTATTTTGTCGTGGTGATTCACGGGTTTTTCTATATAGTGTGCTTGCTAATTGCAGGGTTTTTCTGAGTGTCACTGACTGCCCTGTACCTCACTTTGTAGACTCAGCTGGCCTCAAACTCACAGAGATCCTCTTGCCTCTGCCTCCTGAGTGCTGGGACTAAAGGTGTGCACCACCATTGACTGGATATAGGTTTTATTTATTTTTTAAAGACAGGGTCTTGCTATAATTGGTAGACTGGCCTTGAAATCTTGATCTTAGTGCCTTCATTTCCTGGGTGCTTTTCTTTATGTTTTTTTTTTCTATTTGTTTGTTTTAGAGTTTGTTAATAGTACTTCTCTTAGCAATGGCAGTGGGTGGGTGGGTAGGGGAGTGGCTCTTACAGACAAGTGTTAATGTTGCTAATCTCAGACTTGTCAGGCTGCCTTCTGATTCCCTCAGACAACAGGAGTATGTGAAACCATCTAAAGCTATCTCCCACTGACACCCTTCTCCATTTGCACTTGCAAAATACAAAACTACTTGCTAGGGGAGGGGGTCTAGGCTTGACTTCCCAATAGTAGAGTATCTCACAGCTCTTGTTGCCTGGTACCCTGCCTGTTTTGATGAGCCGTTGTCCTTCTTGGTATTCGGGAAGAAGACCCGAGAAGCTGGCTCCTTTGGCTTCATCTCTGTTGTTACTGATGTAAGTAATAAAGTGCCTGAATCTAAAAAGAGCTCACTATATATATACATATATATATCCTGTAACTTCTGTCAAAGCAACTCACAGCCAGCCTTCTGCCACCTGCACTTTGAGAGCTGTGCAGCCTCACCCAAGTTTGTGTGCCCTTCAGGAGTTATGGAAGGCAGACTGCCTAACAGCAGTCATCTGAAATACAAAAAAAAAAAAAGTGTTGCTCTCAGGCTCAGTGTATCTTGTCTTCCCAGGGTCTATAGCCATTCTGTTGCACCTGAGGTTCCTGCTGATTCCCTTTCCTTCTCCCTTGGGGCTACCCCCATAAGTAATTACACCATATACTTGTTTCAGCCTGCCTCTCCCTGGTTTATGATTTCAGTTATGACACTTTCTCCATATATATATTTTGCTGGGCCTTGTCAGCTGACACGGTATTGAGCAGTTTTACAATATTCACAATGAAACGGTCTGGAATTTTCCTTCCTTGGTAAACATCTGTTACTTGAAAGCTGCCAGCAATGTTTCTGAGCCCATAAATTAACTTGAAAAAAAAGATTGATCTCTGATCATATTCAGCAAAACCCTTGAATACTTCAACCAGTGTTTATAATTGCAAACAGTGATCTGAAGTAATCCATTTTAAGAAAAGGACAGTAGAGAGAAAAGGGTGAGAGTGGGGTTTGTGCATAAAGAGCAAACTATCTGTCTCTCTCAGAACAGCTCCCATCAATGTAGTCAAGCCTAAATCTCTTCTTTAGACTAAATGGGGAATTGTGAGATATCCACCCTGCCTGCACCTGTTGCCCCTTGGGGGGTGGGGACAGGTGTGGACATGACCTTCACGGAGTGGGAGGGCTGGGGCTGGGGTACCGGACCCCAGCTAGTGTTCTTACTTCCTGGTTGGAGACAGAGCATCTGGAGGCATCCTTGAAACTGGAACCTGTGGCGATCATCTGTTTCTTGTGTAAGTGATTTCTCTCCGAATAAACATCCATCAACTTGTTGCTTCCCAGATCCTTATTTACCACGATTTACAACCCAGAAGAGTTTGCATGACTGGGCTTTCTGCTGTTTGTGCTGGGTATCTGTATAGCAAAAGAAGAATGTCCTAGAGGTCTACAGTGTGAATTCAGTTATCCGTGTTGTCTTGTAAAGTTCCTTTTAGTAAGCAACTGTCTGTTGCTGTTCTGGTTTTATATTTTCATCTTTCTTGTGCTGGATAGCCTTAACCATATTTTTGGACTTCAAAATAACATTTTAGGCTTATTCTAGGGAGCATAGTGTTTGCTTTAGATGATTATATATTATCCTAAGTTTTTAATTGCTTTTTATTATCAGAGCTTTTAGGTAATGTGTATCCATTATGAGGAAATATATGATGATTTCTGGCAAATGTACATCCCCACATAACTACTACCACAATTGGGAAATAGCATATCTATTTCTCTCTGCCTCTGCTATAACTCTCCTGGATCCTGAGTCCTTAGCAACCAATGTTCTGCTTTTTTTTTGATAGCTTAGTGTACCTTTTTTTTTAGAATTCATACAATAATATCATAAGTTAGTTGTTAAACGTGGCTTCTTTCAATCAACAAAGTATATTTAATATTTAAGATCTGCCTGCATCTGAGTGGATGCCATTAGTATATCTCGTTTCTTGTTGGGAAATATCCAGTGTACAGTCTATCATAACTTGTTTATCCAACCAAATCTAGACTATTTCCAACAATATTTAGTAAACTTCACAATTAAAACAATTTTTTTTTAATTTGCTTGAGTGCCTGTTGGGTGTCATTTGAGAGCCAGCATGAACAAAGAAATGAGTGCTTTCATGCATTAGTTCCTATGGCTCCTCTAAGAAATTGCACAGTTGATGGCTTAAGGTAACAGAAATTAGTTCTTACTAACAGAAGCCAGAATCCCTAGGTCAAGATTTGGTAAGTTGGGTCATGCTGTGTGTTGCGAGATGTGTCCCATGGGCCTCTCCTGGTGGTTTCTGGGGACCCATCTGTTCGGTGACTTAAAAACCACATCGCTTAGAGCTTTGTTCTACTCTCACATCACCTTCTTTTCTGTGTTTTCTTTTCTAAGGGCACTTGTTATTGGATTTAGTGTCCTTACTAATCCAGGATGGTCTCATCTTGAGACTCTCAGTTACATCTGAAAAAAAAAAAAAAAAAACCTTTAGGTTCTAGGTGGACATGTTTTAGGGGTTACTACAGAAATTCCTGCCAAGTGTTAAACAGTGGTAACAGAGCAGAAGAATAATTTGAGGTGGAGTGCTGGAGGACTGTAGATGTAACTTTAGTAAAGTGGTCTGAACAAGCCAGTGATGAAAGAAGCGGGACAATAGCACTGGGCAATGCTGTCTGAAATCAAGAGAACCCCAGGTCGCAGGCACTGCTCAGGAGTGACCCTCACTCGGGAAAGGGCAGGGAAGGGAATGACTGTGGGACAGGCAAGGAGAATTGATTAGGGTCAGGGTCTCACTGGGTA
The DNA here is from genome assembly GCF_943737965.1 of Phodopus roborovskii. Classification (NCBI taxonomy): domain Eukaryota; kingdom Metazoa; phylum Chordata; class Mammalia; order Rodentia; family Cricetidae; genus Phodopus; species Phodopus roborovskii. The sequence goes on along the minus strand of NW_026126920.1, from coordinate 166,180 downwards.
GCCTTGGCTGTCTGGGAACCTGCTATGTTGACCAGGTGGACCTAAACTCAGAGATATCCATTTGCCTCTGTCTCCCAAGAGCTGGGATTTATTTTATATGTATGAGTGTTTTTTATTTAAAGATTTTATTTATTATATATAAAGTGTTCTGGCATGTATTCTTTCATGCTAAAAAGAAGGCACCAAATCTCATCGTAGATTGTTGTGAGCCACCATGTGGTTGTTGAGAATTGAACTCAGGGCCTCTGGAAGAGCAGTCAGTGCTCTTAAACTCTGATCCATCTCTCCAGCCTCATGTATGAGTGTTTTGCCTGCATGTTTTTGTGTGCCCATGTATGCCTGGTGTGTTGGGGGGAGCAGAAGAGGGTGTTGAATCCTCTGGAACTGGGGTTACAGATATTGTGAACTGCCATGTAGGTGCTGGGTACTGAACCAAGGTCCTCTGCAAGAGCAGTAAGTGCCCTTAACTACTGAGCCATGAGGTCAGGACATAGACTTAAGGACATGGAAAGTTTTTGCCAAGTGGATATCCTTCGAATAATGAAAACTTGACAATAACATTAAATGTCTTTTGAGAGCAAGGTGATACAAGTAAGAAGTAGCAGGTTACACTAGAAGTGTTCAGGTGGGAAGAATGTCTGAGACTCAGCAGACTGCAGAGTACACAGACCACAGGATAGGGTTCAGAGATCCTGCCTCAGGATTCCTCCAGAGCCCAGTTGAAGAAACACCCATTATTTGTGCCCACAGAGCCCCCTCTCTCTTTCCCACATACTTTCTCCACAAGTACTCTCCTGACTTATAGCATTGTGGTTCATCTGGGCTGTCAGTTTTTGTCATACTTTGTAACTATAATGGGATCATTCACCCTATATACTCCACTGAGTCTTGCTCCATCCACCCCTGGAGTGAGATTTCTGAGGATTCATTTCTGTTATTACACAGAATAATCATTTGCTTGTTCTCATTGTTGTATAACATTCTCTTATGTGAACAGCCTATCATTTAATCATCTGCTTTACTACTGATGCACATTTGGAGTTTTCCTGTTTGGGGTAGAACAAAGAAGTATATAAATAAAGTGTGGTGACCTGTGTATATTTAGCAGTAGTGGATAATGTTCAGAGTCTCTCCAATTTGCCAACTTGGAGCTTGGATCTGTTTTGGAATATGTTTTGGAGGTAAAACAGCCTATCCACTGTGTCTCACTGAAGAGAACTAGGGTTAAATCCAAATGTTTGCCGCTGAGCCTCTGCTAGGTAAGGCTCATTATCAGATAGGGACTTGGGGTGTAGGTGAAAAAAAGAGAAAGGTGGGAATTTTGTTCTATATAATCCTGAGCTGCCAAATGAGGTATCAACAAAGGGATAAATGTTCAATCTCAACCTCAACAGCTTGGTCTGGATTAGAAACAAAGCAATAGGAGCATCCACAGAGCGAGTTTTAAGACATGGCAGAGGCAGTCCCAACAAGGGAGTGAGTAGAGATGAGAACACAGGATGCTCTCTCACCATGAAATCTGGGAAAAGGGAGAAGCAGCAAAGACAAAACAGCAGAAGCCTGTAAGGACACAGGGAAACCTCAAGTGTCATGAAGCACATCTGGAAGGAGAGGTTTGTCCGGGCCACAAAGGTCCAGAGGAAGACTGACAAGGTACCGTGTCAGTTAGGCATGTACACAGGACATTGCTTGAGACCATGCTAGCTTTGGTATCTTTTTTTTCCAAAAGTGAGAATTGGCCTGAGTAACTAGAGGAAGTATAAGAGAAATAGGGCTGCCACTAGGTACACATGAGAATGTGCTCTAAGCAAGGACGTGAATGCAGTAAGGGAGCTCGCCATGGGATGTCTGCAGAAGAGGTCACAGCAGTGTAGACATGAAGTATCGATGGAACAGCAGGTAGCATGCTGTGCCTAGAACTGTGAGCAGGGAAAATAGTGGGAAAATTGGCCAGGGAAGCAACGAAGGGCCAGGTCACATAGCCTCTCAGAGGTCACTGCAAGTGCTTTTGTCCATTGTGCCGAAACGGGGAAGCTACTCAGAAGTTTAGGGCCAAAGGGTGACATATTTTGTCTTAATTCGATAAGCTTCAACATTATGATTAGTAGTGATATGTCACATGCTTCTATTTTAATCTCCAGAGCACAGTGAGTTCTCCTGTTGCCCCTAAGTCATATCAGCATTGTGCTGGAGGTCTAAACCAGAACAGAAGGCTAGAAAACAAAATGGCCAGCCAGCGTTCATGGATGGTATGGCTTGGAGATGACAGGATTGTGCATGTTCAAGACAGCACTGCAGGTTTATAAAAGGAGACCCTGGCACTGCTAGAGCCTACCATACCACTTGGTGGAAGTTTCCATCTGTAGGAAAACTACACTTTGATTTGAATGGCCTTTACAGCAAAAGTTGACACACTGACGGAAGCCCACAATCATCACAGAGAATGTAAGTTTTCTCTGTGACTGATAGATCAAACTCACAAAAGATTCAGTGAGTGGAGCAACACATTGGACCCAGTAAATGTAGCATGCACACCCTCTTTGCTCGGTATCCCACCTTCTAAAGCACAGCATTGGTGTGCTATCATGGAAATCAAAGCCTAATGGCTGGTTCTAAAACAGTCTAGTTTTATAAAATCCCCAAATGCTATGTCCAGAGTAGTGAAAATGTACAGGTTATAGCTACATACAGCATGTCTGACTAGTAGAGAAAGTAAAACATGAAAAAGATGTTATAAAAATTCAGATCTACATAAATCAATGGTATGTGGGAAGGTATAGTAGTGTCTTGCCTTGTTCCTGTGACCAAATACCTGACAGAGCAAAATGAAAGCAACAACAGAAAAACACTTAAGGGAAAGAGGGCTTATTTTGGATATATAGTATGTCTTGGTAGAAAAGGCCTGGTAGCAGGAGTGTGAATCCTTTCCATTGCCTCTGTAGTCAGGAAGCAAGTGAGGCCAGAGCATAAAACTTCAAAGCCTGACCCTAGTGGTCCTCTTCCTCCAGCAAGACTCCACCTCCTAGGGGTTCAACAATGTTCCAGAACAGACTACTGAGGAGCAACCTGCCCATCACACAAGTCTATGGGGGCAGTTTACATTCAAACCACAGCAGAATAAAAATCCTGAAAAAAAGGTAATAAAATTGTAAAATCTGTGTTTTAAACAGTTAGATTATATAATCTCTGGGGAGGGGGCACTGTGTAAAGTTGAAGTGGATTGGGTGTATCTTTGAACTCTGAAAACTTTGAATTTTGTTGCCTGTGTAGTAATTATGTAAACACTTGCTTTGTTAAGTCATTCAACTTAATATGACTATTCAGAGGTTGTGACATGCCACAAGGAAAAGTACTACATAAATGAAAACAAACAATAGACACCAATAAAAACTAAGAAACTGTGTATGTTATATATTAAGAAATGGAAACAAAAATCAGAAGAGAAACTGTGGAAGAGTATCGTTCCTTGTAATACTGCAGGAAATAGGTATAACAAAACTGCTCCTAGGTAGTTCTTGAGCTATTTCCAGGCAATGTGGTATCTCAGCAAGCAGGGGAATGTTTTGGGCTCCATGAATTCATGAGAAGAAATCTGTGTGGCATGTATAACAAAACTATATTCAATATAATTCAGAGTGATGGTGCACACTTATAATCCTAGCACACCCAGGAGAGGCAGGATATGAAATCTCTCTCTCTCTCTCTCTCTCTGTCCCTCTCTCTTTATCTCTCTCTCTCTCCCTCCTTCCCTTCCCCTCCATCCCCACTTACTTGATCTGAATTTATTTTGCAGAGGAAATTTTAAAAGTAGAAAAATCAGAATGGTGGCAGTGATGGTATTGGGAGATTGGAAAATGGAGGAGGGCTTCAGAAGGGAAAAGTTCAATGATATACATAAAGGTTAATAAAATGATTGATGCAGGTGGTGGTGTACACCTTTAATCCCAGCACAGGGAGGCAGGCAGATCTCTCTCTGTAGAGGCCAGCCTGGTCTACAGAGTGAGTTCCAGGACAGCCAAGGCTTATACAGAGAAACCCTGTCTCTAAAAAAACAAAAATAATTAAAATAAGATGTGTGATAGGGAAGTACTGGTAGGACTCTTGCTCCCTGAAAAGGGCAGTATATTCCAGTTGCCATGACACCCTTAAGATGCCAGATACTTAGGGACAACCTATCAACCTCATTTTCCCCCCTTGAGACAAGCATCTGTAGATTTGGGATGTTGAGGTTATTGTTTTATTTTTTAGACAAGACTGCTGTTAATCCCCTTTAGATGTGATTGTGATGGTATCTTGCTTGTACAAATAAGGGCTGCCTGAAGGTCAGAGAATGGAATTTGCCACTAGCTAACCATAGAGATCTGGAGGTCTGTACAGACAGACAGGAAGTAAAGTAGCTGGGCAGCAACAGGACATAAGCTGGGAAAAACTGAAATTGCTCTCTTGTCTGCTGAGGCACTAAGGAGATAAGGTGTGGCGGCGTTGCTCCTTCTCTCTGATTGCTCAACATTTTCCTCTGTATCTGACTCCTGCTTTTTATTACTTAGAACAATTAAGAGCTCCATTTACAAGTATGTGATCTCTTGATCCTCCTAGTTTGACTTCTGGAGTGAGTGCTGGAATAGCAGGTATGCGCCATCTCTCCCAGCTTGCTCTTATTTGTTTCAAAGTCTCACAAATAATTCTGATGTGCAGTCAAGTATAAAATCTAATATGCCCAGTTGGGATGCCTATGAACTGAGAGAGAGAAGGCCAGCCTATAATCACTAAGAGTACAAAAGTAGCACACGTACCTTGATAGTAACCAAAAGCTCTCTAATTGAACTTACCTGCTCAACAATATAGAAAGCATGCCTGGTACTAGAAACCTAGCCAACTACCCAAGGTTAGTTCAGTTGTGGGTCTTAGAAGATAAATTACAACCACCACTGTATTAAAACAACATAATTCCTAACTACATTATAAATATTTGTTCATATACTCACATATATAAGTGTAGTCCTCACCCTCATCCAAGGAACTTCTTTTTTGCAGTGAAGAGAAACCAATACAGAAAAACCACAGCTAAGTAAAATGCCGAATTGAGGGAAAACAATCCAAGGAGTACATGTACAAAACAATTCCTGAAAGTAAGGCTTTGGGGGACTTTGTAGAAGGAGGGGTGGAGAGATTGTTAAGAGTCAGGTGTTGAGAGTATGCTGTGAGAATGTGCCTCCCTAGTAATGTCAGAAGCTACACCTATAAATTCTCTCCAACATGATTGCCTAAGCATGCTGCTACAGTGGACTGGAGGTAGCTCACAAGGGTTCAACTCTGTACAACTCCAGACAACCAAGGAATACTGAGAAATAGTCTTCTCCAGTGAAGGGCAATCGGTTTTCCAATACTTAGTGGTCAACACTGAAAACATAATAAATGTAATACTATACAAACTAAGCATGCTGTATTTAAGAATGCATATGTGTGTGCATATTTACTTGTGTGTATGTGTGTGCATGTAGCAAACATTGATACAAAATAAAAGGCCATGAATTCTAAAGCTAAAGGAGGGGGTATATGGGAGGGCTTGGAGGGAGGGAAGGGAAGGAGAAAATGTTTTAAATATATTGTAATTTCAAAAACTAAAAGATTTTTTTAGGCCAGTATGTTTTTAAGATCTCAACATGGATGTAAAACTCCTGGTATTCTTTAAAGTGAACCTGAGAGTCTGTACAAACCTCCCCCCTACACACACACACACACACACACACACACACACACACACACACACACCATGATGCCCACATTTTATGACAGACCACATTTTGAGGATTCAGAGGTGAAAGGGATCCAATATACTTTGAACCCTGAGCATGTGATACAAAGCATATGTGTTTCCTGGCAATGTGGGACTCATAGCTTCTGCTGTTGTGAGATGAAAGAGCAAACACACCAGCCCAGCAGGACTCAGTGAGACTCCTTGTGGCTCACTAGTTGAGCCAGCATGGCCCCAACCACATTTTGACCCTGGAAAATATTTCCACAGTGTTCCAACTGTTTTCCCCAGCAGACCATGCCTTCAAGTTAGTCTTGATTCTTGTTCCCATCAAAAATAGTTGAGGTGAAGGAGTAAATTTAGCCAAGACCAACAAAATCTCTGAAGTCCTCACCACAGTTCTCTCAGGCCCCTGTTTCCATAACACGTGGCTGGGTCTTGCCAAACCCATCTCGATCAGCTTAGTGGTCATGGTGACAAGCCAGAGTGTTTTCTAAATAAGCTTACTCCTTCTTCTGCTTGAACTGACCTAGAAAATATATTTGTTCCATTTGGGCCTTTCTGAGCAAACAATGTCCACTTTGTGTTGTGTATACCACCTAATTATTTCAGATTACACAGCGTCAATTCACAGAAAATGATCCAGGCTACTTATACTCTTTTCCCATTTGTCCTTTGGAGGTGAGTATACACATAAAGGAACAAACTATACTGATGTTATCTTAGTTGAAGTCTTAGGGAGCCATGCATTTTTATCTCTGTATGTTAAAGAAATAGATATTTATTGTAGCATTTCCCCCACATTGTTTTTAGATTAAGACCTCTTTGCTTTCAAACCTTATACTTGTTTGATTTTTCTTTCCTCAACTTTGTCAGTCTCACAGCAGAAACAGCAGGAAACAGCCAGAGCCTGTAGCTGTCACCCCAGACCCAGCTCTGTGGTTTCCACCTTGCCTTCAGTTCTGGCTAACAATTTCTTGCTGCCCTGGGGAACTGTCTGCCTCTTATTAATTTTTTTTACATAATCTAAATTTCTTGGAAGTGTTCAGAGAAGAGTCAGGACTGACTGCCCCCAGTTTTTAAAATGCAAAATGTAGACTGATAAAGGTTATATACTTTTCAAAAAGTATGCATTTTCCCCTAAATTCTGTCAATAACAAATACAACTATTATATAAGTGAATTCCATCCTGTCACTGTGTGCATATACATATGTCATATGAAGATTAAATTAAGAATATTATCTCAAAATGAAACAATTACACCCTACACTCACCTCAAATTTGGAATGATCCTTGTTCCTTTGCTTGCTGAGTGCTGGGATTATAGGCATTCCATCACACTCAACCTTTCTTTTATTCTTTGTATTGGTGATGAATTTTTAACAATGTTTCCTTCACCAGACTATGTAAGAATATGAGCAACTTGCCAGGCATCTGTGGCTCATGCCTTAAATCCCAGAACTCGGGAGGCAGAGGCAGGCAGATCTCTGTGAGTTTGAGGCCAGCCTGATCTACAGAATTATTTCTAAGATAGGCTCCAAAGCCACAGAGAAACCTTGTCTTGAAAGACAAAACAAACAAAAAAAAAAAGCAACATTTTTCATAATAGCATGAAACTGTAAGCAATCCAAGTATATGTCAATAGCAAAGCATTTAAGTAATTTATAATTGTATAAATAGTGGTAAAAATAAAGAAGGAAAGAAAGAAAGGAAGGAAGAAAGAAAGAAAGAAAGGAAGGAAGGAAGAAAGGAAGAAAGAAAAACTCTAAAACTATGGCTCTAACACCAATGTCAATGTGAGGCAAAGTCAGTTACCACAAAAAAAAAAAAAAAAAAAAACATGCCATAATGTGAAGTTTGAACGTAGAAAAAATTAAGACGTTTTCAGGAGTTTGTGCTTAGTGGATTTACAGAAAATTAAGGAAGGATCTGTAGAGATATCGCTTAAAGGGAAAGGACTGGTATTGAAAAGTAGAAGACAGGAAGGGGTGCTGGTAGCCCCTTCCGAGACAAATAAAACTATCCTTAGGTTAAGTCACCTTGCCTTTATTTAGAAATTATTGTACACCTAGTGGTAACAGTGTAGGTATGTGTAGAGAAGCTGAGATTACCTTGTGGTCCTGGCATGAGAGGAAGCTTAGCCGGGAAGAAGGGTACTCCTCCACCCTTCCCACAGAACAGGGAAAAAAGAAGGGTTTACTTTGTTTCTGAGTATATTTGAGAGTAGATTCATTATAATTTTGACCTAGATATCATTACCACCATATTCCTTTGTAAAAAAAAAAAAAAAAAACATAAAATAAATAAAGGCATAAACGGAGTGATGAACAGAGGCTACTACAAATGTAGGCTACAAATTTATATAAAAAGTTGGTGGCCTGTAGACCTAAGAGGTTTTAAAAGTTGTTAGTAGACCTTGAGGGTATGTGTAAACAGAGGAAGGGAGGGAACATGGAGGAGAAGGAGATCTATAAGTAATTCCATGAAGAGGAAGGTGAGTCCCTGAAGCTCAAGAGAAAAGTGAGAGCCCATGCCGAAGATAAAAGGAAAGTAAAGTAAACTGCAGATAGGAGAGAGTTTCCCCTTAGCCATCTATGTAATTATTTGGGACCTTTGCTAATCAAGCAGTGGGATAAGAGGTGTGGGAAGAAACATTTGAGGCACACAGAGATAATATAACACAGAGCCACAGGTCAACTATCAGAGATGATTAATAAAGGAGCAGGGCCCTGCTGACATCTTGCACCTGGGCTTGCCCAAGGATCCAGAGCTCTTGGGGTTTGTGCTGCAGAAGGAATGGGGGAAATGTGGGTAGGAGCAAGATATGTAAACTGTGAGGTCTAGATAGAGTGGGAAACTTTGGAAAAACAGGGAGGGCCAGAAGCAGAGTTTGGTGAGACAGCAGAACCTGGATGGAGCTCATGATAAATAAAGGTGAAACAGGAGCCCAGGTCTGATGAAGGCACATGACTTTCCCATCCTGTGGTGATTGTTGCTTCAAGGGATGGAGTCACCTTTGATACATGTGACCTTATTGGCAGAGGGCGAGGAGCTGTAACTCTGGAGAACCCTGACATGCATGTCCTTGGTCAGCACCCAAAGAGGGGAGCAGAGAGGAGGAGAAAGTCACATCCTTTTCTGAGGAAGCAGTGCAGCATGCAACATAGGACTCCATCCCACACAGCTGCCTGCAGTCTAAGCATAGAGAGGAATGCTGCATGGCAGGTGTTATCACTGAACTTCCAGGCCAGGACTGCCTAATGGAAATTGTACAATGATGTTCTGTGTCTTTCCAGTCCACACACAGAAGCCACCAGCTACAAGTGCCTAAATGATTGTCATAATTAACAGTAAATCCCAGGCTCTTTCTTGACAAAAAATAGGCTGAGCTGCAAGTTTGTGGTGCTGAGGAACACTTGGCAACTGAAATTCCACATCAAAATGCGATGTACACTAGTTACTGTAGTGAGGCTACCCTGGACGTAATATCAAAATCCTGGACACTGTAAAAAATGTGGGCAGCTTCTGAAAAGATCAGAGTAACTAGTGTGAGACATATGACCCAGGAAATACAGGAGAAGAGCCATTTTAAAATTCTTAATATCTATCTAAAAATACATAAGAAAAACCATAGCTTCTTATACATAGTAGTATCAAAGTTTCAGTTTTATTTTCAAAAATGTTTATTTATTTATTAAATGTGCATGCATTGTTCCTGAGTGACAGGAGCCTTCAGAACCCAGAAGAGGGTATCAGATTCCCTGTTAAATGAATTACAGATAGTTGTGAACCACCATGTGCGTGCTAGGAATTGAACCTGGGGTCATCTAAGTGCCCCAAGCCCTGCAGAGCTGCATTTGTTCTGAAAAGTGAATTGTATGTGTTTCTTCGAGACTGTGGCTGATATGTCCTATTCATCCTTAGAGGTAGGTTTCTCACCTGCAGCAAAATGCTGTGTATTTTTAGACTTAAGAGATAAACTCTGTTTTCTAGAACCCAGGTATGCAAGGATCAAATTCCTCAGGGCTCAATTTAAAAAAAAAATTTCAAAGCTTTCCAAACAATGCTAAGGAGTGAGTTTGGACTTTATCTTGTGGGGAACAGGAAGCTCGAGATGGTAGTTAGGTAACAATGGAAATCACCAAGATGAGCAAATGATTGAAAGCTGCATGGCCTTCATATTAATAAGGAAAGAATATAGAATCCTGGGATGCACTTAGTGGCCCACACCCATGCAGTCATGGCCCCTTCTTCTCCTTTTTAGGAAAGTGCATAACATGAACTTCAGTGTTGCCATTGTCATAGATACTGTAAAAGTAAAGTCTGAAGAAAGTGTTCTCCCACAAGCCAGAGTAGGCTCCTCTGAGCACTAAAGCTTGTCTGAAAACTCTGCTCCTGGGACACCAAGCACCCAAAAGAGAAGCAAACACCTAAAAGTGCTGAGTTCTCTCTACTGCCCAATCTTCTACAGAGCTCTGAGTAACTACTTAGGGCATGTGGAAGGATTTCAGAATTTGTTTTATTAAATACAGTCGTTGCTGAGGACTAAGTTGTTGTATAAATTATCTAAAGCAGAAGTAAAAGTTAAAAATCATTTCCAGTTATTTGATACTCTTTACAAGCTAAGCTCTTGTAGCCACCCATGACACTGTACCTGCATGGTGAGAACTCAACATGATGGTTTGCCACTAAATGTCCTTTCCACAAAGCCGCCCGCTATGTTGGAAGCTCAAAATAGCCTAAAGTTGAGGTATTTGCACAGAAATTTACAAGCATTGGAGAGATTTTTCTGCAAAATGGTAATATACATCTGTCAGTCTACCATTAATGTTCACACAGTGCATCACTGTGCATCCGAGTAGAGGTCCCCCACGACCACACTCTTTGTAATTGTAGTAGTGCATCACTGGATGAATCATTTCAGATAAAAGTTACCAAGTGCATGTTTAGGGTGATGTGGTGATGTGACTACTTTATTTGCATTTACTTGGACTGGGTGATTCTTTATATTACACACACACACACACACACACACACACCACAGATACACAAACAAACACATACCACAGAGACACAAAGGCAGAGGATTTTCACTTACTGGGCCTCACATATTGGGATGGCTTCCCAAGGCAGCTAAGACTAGATGCTGGCCTGGTCCCTGGGGTAAGGACTAAAAGAAGGGCACTGCCACCATTGTACCAACAAATCCCATGGTAACTGTCCTGGGTATCTTTCTGAGGTGTCCAGTTCCTAAATGTCACTATGTGGCTAAGAACCCTATAGAAGAACTGATTTGTGATACCCAAAACATAAGTATATAGCTAGAGTCAGCAACAGCTCTTTTATACAAACTATTCACCATCATGCCATTTAGGTACACCCTCTACCAGGACGGCTGGTGCTGGAGATGGCTCGTTGGGTAAAAGGTCAGGGACAGTGGCACATGACTATTTCTCCCAATACTGAGGAGAGGGAAAATATGAAGACAGGAGGATCCCTGCAGTGCATTAACCAGCCAGCCTAGCAGAATCCTTGAGAACCAGGTTTGGTGAAGGGCAGTTTCTAGGCAGTAACTCATTCACTGCTGAGATTAGTTTTGCTAAGGGGTTGACTCCTCAGGAATATATTCATGACCTTGGACTTGATAGGGAAGAAGTTTTGCTTTTTGTTGTTGTTTGGGTTTTTTTCTTTTATTTTGTTTTTGTTTGCTTTTTTTGTTTTTGTTTTTTGAGACAGGATCTCTGTGTAATCACTATGTTAAACCAGGCTGGTCTTGAACTCACAGATTTTCCTGTCTCCCAAGTGCTAGAATTAAAGGCATCTACTACTCTCCTGGTAGGAAAAGATTGTGTAAAGTAAGACATGAGGGGAAAAAATGGTCATGAAGACAACTTTTTTTATAACGATTGATAGATTTGTTTGTTTTTAATATTTATTTTTATTTTTTTTTTGTGTATATGTCTGTGTGTATATACAAGCACATGCATATAGGTGCCATAAAAAAAAAAGCCATCAGATCCCCTACTACACCTGGAGTTACAGTTGGTAGTGAGCTTGCCATATGGATGCTGGAAACTAAACTCTAATCCTTCTGCTTACTTGTTTACTTTTTGAGTTAAGGTTGCCAATAACAGGCTAGCCTTTAACCTGCTATGTAGCTGTGTATCTGAGGATGACTTTGAACCTCGGATCTTCTTGCTTCTACCTCCCAAGTTCTGGGATTATAACTATGCACCACCATACATACCCAGTTTATGGAGAGCTAGGAATAGAGCCCAGGGTCTCATGCATGTTAGGCAAGCACTCTGAACACTGAGCTACATACATCTCCAGCACAAATTGACCTTTCTTGAAGTTAAGAATTCTCTCCAATAGAATACACTTAAAATGGGCCAGAAAGGCAACACAGTAAGAAATGAAACAGTTGGTATATAAAGCAGACATAGGGCCCATAGCCAAAGTAGGGAAACAAATGCAAATCAGTAGAAAAAGACATGCCAGGAAAAACCAATCAAGGGCTAGGCAGACATTTCTGAAACGCCCCCGGGCTCTTTTGATGGCCCAGTGAGCAAGTGGAAAGGTTGCAAACTTGTCATTTGTCAGGGAAATCAACAGGCAAATGGAAACATCAGTGCACAGTCATAAGTCTACACAAAAATTTAAAACTGGAACGGCAGGGTCAGTGAAATGGTAAGGTCACTTGCCTGGCTCCCACAAATTGTCTCTGACTTCAACTCATGCTATGGCACCTGCTCCCTATAAATGCTTGTTTAAAACACACACACACACACACACACACACACACACACACACACAGAGAGAGAGAGAGAGAGAGAGAGAGAGAGAACATGCTGGAATGTACACACTAGTTCTGTTCATAGTAACCTCAAACTGGAACAACACAAATATCCATCAGTGATAGATTGGAACTAGGCATGGGGGGAAGCAGACAGAGGTTGGGGTGGGGGTGGGGGTGGGGAAACATAATCTGAAGCTTAAGTAGCCTGAGTGCCTTCTGCTGTATTGTGCCTGCTTTCTTTACTGTTTGAAGGTGAAAAGTTCTGGGATAGGTAGTTTAAGCTTGTTGGGGTGGGGGTGGAGTAGCAGGGATTTGTTTTTCTTTTCTATTGCAGATGAAATTGTCAGAGGTATTAAATGATTTGCCCCAAGTCAGAGAGCTTAACCAGTGGTGGAGGGGAGACATGGACACAAAGTCACTGGTGGAGTCAGGTTCAGCAAAAGCATGAAAATCTTAGGTTTCCGCCTAGCCTAGGTCCTAGCCTAGGGAATGAGACTCTGTAGCTTGCACAGGCTATCCGGAGCCTGAGCTGGAGCTCCAGCAGGTACCTGGCAGTGACAGGGAACCTGCTGTCCCCTTGTGTCAAGACAGGCAGGCGCCTCACCCTCTACTGAGGTGTAAAAGTGAGCAACCTGCAGATCAGAAATTTAAGTCCCCAACCACATGTTGAAACACAAATCAAAAGGGTTGTGAGTTGCTTCTTTACTTTTTATTAATAAAGAAAAAGATTGGTTTGTGGATGTGGGGACTTATTTTGGGTTTGGAATTACAGAATGTGGGGGAAAACAAATAATCCCACACATGGGATTCTTTGCTCACAAAGAATACAAAGAATTCAGTTATGACTATCTCAGCATCCTGGATACTGTCCTGCTGACCTTGCTTTGGTCCAAGCTTCAGACCACAGATATCTGGTTGGTGTTGGATGAGAGCAGCACCTGGTTCCCTCCTGTACTTTTCTCATAACTTGACATTGGCAAATTAGCAAGAGCAATTTAAACAGGCAATAAGCATAGTGAGGTTCTTTCATTCCCCCCCTTTTTTCTATAAAATGAATAAAACACTTTATTCATTGTTTCTCAGTTTTTATTTGTTTTAATTGCTGTTACTGCTGGGTCAAAAGTAGGGCCTGAATAACTGACAAGTGTGTGGTGTGTGTGTGTGTGTGTGTGTGTGTGTGTGTGTGTGTGTGTTTTAATGAACAGTACCAGTCTATTTAAAATGCATCCAGGCAGCAATTCTGTCTACTGTCAGGGCGGTGGGAGTTGTGAGGAGCACAGAGTAGGAGCCCTTCCTGTGGGGCTCTAAGATCTTAGTCTGATGTCTCTGAACCCAGACAGAATCGCCAATCTGGAAAGAGTGGGGCTGACAAATGGTTCTTTGTTCCTCCCGATATGTGGCCGCCAGAGATTTTCAGACCTCTTCTTGGACTATCTGTAAGGCGCATAGATGCACCTGCATGGAAGGGGTGTTTGCAAAATCAGAAATGTCAACATCAAAGAATGATACAGTTGGCGGTGGACTGCCATATAGGATTTTAAAGGGAGTTAGGCCATGAGGGCCTGGAGTGTTTCTGGCCCAGTAGAAGGCCAGAGGTAGGAGTTGTACAGAGTCCTTAGAGCCAGTTTCAAGCATAATTAGGATAAAGCCTCCTTAATGGTTTTATTTATTTTTTTTAACCTGTCCTTAACTCTGGGGTCTGTAGGCACAATGCAGTATCCAATTTATCCCCAGTAACCTGGCCTCCAACTGAATTACCTGGGAGACGAAGGCAGGCCCATTGTCTGATCCTATTACCTGTGACATGTCATATCTTGGAAAGATTTCTTCCAAGAGTTTCTTGGTAATTTGCAGTCTCATGTTTGGTAGGGAAAGTTTGCATCCCTTCTGAAAAGGTATCTGTGAAAACTAGTAAATATTTATATCCATACATTCCAGGTTTGACTTCAGTAAAGTCTATTTTTCAATGGACAATCAGGCCTATGGACACAAAGCCGGGTCCCAGAATTCAGTTTTTTTTTTTTTTTTTTCTTGCTTGATCTGGGCACAGGCCAGACAGATGGCAGTTACTTGTTGCAGTAATAAATTCTGATGGTGAAGGTAAGTTTCAATTTCTTGCCAATCTAGCAAAGTTTTCATCTTTTTTGGCGCTTGGATGAGTCAGTTTATGGAGGTGGTCTATTAATATTCTTGCCATTTTGGTAGGCAACATAGTCTTTTCTTGGTAGACCCAGCACTGTCAATTGGGGTCATAATCTGCACCCAGTTCTGAACAATGTCCAAATCCGTTATATCATATTCCCAATCTGGAGTCTTATTTGTCTCCTTTTCAGTCAATATGCTTATAGTCAATAGTTGGGGGCCTAAGGTTGCTTATTAGGCTGCTTCATCAGCCAGGCAATTTCCCTTTGCCTCCAGGCTTTCCCCCTTTTGATGTCCAGGGCAATGCATTATGCTCAATTTCTTAGGAAGGAACAGGGCCTTTAATAATGTCAAGATTACACTTTTATTTTTAATTTTTTTTGCCTTCTGATGTTAAAAGGCCCCTTGTCCGATAAATTTCTCCATGGTCATGGGCAGTGGCAGAGGCATACTGGCTATCAGTGTATAGGTTAAGCTTCTTTTGGAGAGCCTGAGTCAGAGCAATGAGTTCAGCTCCCTGAGCAGAGGTGCCTCCAGGGAGTGCAGTGGCCCATATGACCTCTGTGGCATTCATCACTGCAGCCCCTACCCGTCTCTCACCATTTAGCAAGTAGCTGCTGCCATCCGTGAACCAGGAGTAGTCTGCATCTTTCAAGGGCTGATCAGTCAGATCAGGCCACATTCCATGCATCTCTGTAAGGATCTCTTGACATTCGGCAGCTTTAACAAGGTGGCTGGTTTCAGGGTTATTATTAGGGGTGGCTGTTGTATGGCCAGCCCCATGCCCCCTGTTTCTGCCCAGGCCAGGGGGTGTTGTTTTATCCATTAGTCCATTCCTTCCTGCTGTTCAGGAGGCTTTTTTTTAAATGTCTATATTTATTTTCCAATTGTAAAGTCAATATTTGAAGTGGAGCCCCTTGTGGGCCAGAGACTTTAGCTCCTGATCCTTCAAAATGGATCTGGGCTTTTAATTAAGTCAGTAGGTCCCTGGGTTATCTGTCCTACCTCAGCCAAATTCATAGGACGACGCCCCAGGCCACAGAGACCCGCTGTGAGTAACTGATGATAAAGAAGTAGGTGTTAAAGTCCCAGTAGGGACGATTTAGAGGAAAAATTTCCTCAATTTTATTTGGCAACAGAGTGGGCTTTTCATCATCCTCTAAGACGTTTTCCGGGCTTCCAGATAGATGCGTTTTCTTTTTTTCTTTCTTTTTTTTTTTCCATATTAACTAACTGATTGTGAGCGCGGCTCTGTAACTCATCAATGATCTAAAGTAAACTTAAGGGGGTGGTTAAAGATTGTTCCATATTTTCTTCAAAATAAAGAATCAGACAGATAAACAGAACAGACAAAACACATAGACAGCCGGCAGAAAGACACACTGTGCGTTTTCAGCGTAAAACCGAAACCAGATACTGAGTTGGAGGCACAGAGGGTCTTAAACCCCCAGGCCCCTCCAAAACCACGAATCCCTGGGACTTGTTGTGGGCCCCGAAACATCGGGGGCCCCAGATCCCTGGAATGTCTCCCAGGGTGGCAGGTAGAAGTCCAAGCCTGTCAGCTCCTTCTCAAGCCACCTGCAGACACGACTAGTCGTTAACCGATCGCTGCACAACAAGCAACAAGTATGAACCAGACAACAAAGAACAGAAATTAAGCACTAGCCAGCTTACCTCCCGATGGGTGTCAGTGTCAGTCTCTAGGGGGAAGGGTCTCCAATCTCGGTGGAAACTCCAATGAAAGACTCCAGGAGGCCCCAAGAGTTTTGAGCCTGTCAGTGGGGAAGGCCCTTGCCCCCAAGAGACAAGACTTGCATACCACTGGATGCAAGTGCAAGAGGTTATTTATTGTTTACACACAGGTACCTATGCTTCAGTCATTCGTGAGACTGAGAGAGCGAGCCTAGTTAAAGCATATGCAGTTTATATAAGGTTGGTATGGCAAGAAGCAGGCTTACAGAAGCAGAAGCATGGTTACAGGGATTTCATTGTTTCATCTAAATGTAGCAGTTGTAGTTAACCAAGGACAGTTGGTTATTCGGGTTGGGCACAAAGAATACAAAGAATTCAGTTATGACTATCTCAGCATCCTGGATACTGTCCTGCTGACCTTGCTTTGGTCCAAGCTTCAGACCACAGATATCTGGTTGGTGTTGGATGAGAGCAGCACCTGGTTCCCTCCAGTACTTTTCTCATAACTTGACATTGGCAAATTAGTACGAGTAATTTTAAGACGCAATAAGCATAGTGGGGGCCTTTCACTATCCTATGCAATTCATGTTCATTCCAGTCACTAAGCTCCTCCCTTCCCCAACTACCCGCGAGTTAGGAATCCAACTACCCATTAGGTAGCTTCTTCTCCCTACCTTGGCTGTGTTTTGTTTTGTTTTGTTTTGTTTGTAAGACCCTCAGGATGAGTAGTCTCCTAATTTCGGTCGGTACCCCCAAGAACTCAATGTCTAGTACATCTGCTGCAACACGCAAGAGGCTTTAATGAACAGGAAACATTTGAGCAAATGGGCTCCTCCAGCAGGCAAGCTAGAGATAAGCCGCCTACCCCACCCTCTCCCCCCCACAGGTGTTTTTATAGGCAAACCCACAAGCTTAGGATGGGGGTGGGGCCCTCTGTCTATTGAGTATGTGACTCTTTCAGGCCAGATGGTCTCCCTATTAGGGTCAACAGACCTTAGGGCCTCAGGATGAGCTAATTAATTTTGTCTGGGCAAACTGCAGTTGCAGCTATCTCTTTGTTTCCTAAGGACCCTACTCACCACCTGCTGACTCACAAGAAAGGAGGGGCAGTGTGAATTCTTGGAATCTTGTTATCTCCATTGTGAGGGGAAGTTAGCAAATTCCAAGGAACAGATATTGGTTTACAGGTTAATCCTTCATTTCAAGTGAGGGGTTTCTTTAACTTTACTTTTTTGTCTGTCAGTTTACATGGGGAACTTTCTTATTTCCATCTTGTGTTTGTCTTTCTGACTCTCCTTACCTGTAAAATCAGATGAGCACTTGGTCATGGACACTGGGAGCTTTAGAGTTTCTCTCTCACTCTGCTCATCCAGTCCTCCAGTGCAGGGAAGCCAGAGGAAGAATCCCATTAAAAACTTACTAAATGAATGCAGCCAGAGCTGCAATGAAAGCCATACATTTGGACTAAGAAGGTAGTGGATTAAAGTGGATTAAAGCACTTGCAGTGCAATGGTGAGGGAAAGTTTGGATACCAAGAACCCAGGCAAACATCTGGCAGTTGTAAGAGTCTGCACTCAGGAAGCAGAGACAAGATCTTTACAGCAAGCTGTGTGGCTTCACCAGCCCATCAGAGAACTCTGAGCTCAAATAAGAGACCTTAGCTCAGTAAACAAAGTGGAGACTGATGAAGGAAGACACCCACCATCAACTTCAGACTTATTAAACGTGTACACGTGCATACACACACACACACACATACACACACACACCTAAAGTCAATAATGGGAGATGCTGGAGGCACACCCACACCACTCTGGATCCATAGTAGTCAACTTCCAGCAAGTTATTAGTATCACCCAAACCCATGGTAAGGATGGACCAGCTACAAAAGCAAAACTGTCGACGCTAGAGCAGTGATTCTCAGCCTCTAGGTCACAACTCCTTTGTCAAACGTCTGTCTCCAATATCAAAATTACAGTTAGGTAGCAATGAAAATAATTTTATGGTTGGGGGTTACTATAGCATTGTAAGAAGTTTGAGAACCAATGTTCTTGAGTATAAAGGAAGGATGTAAGATGTCTCCGGACACAGATGCAATCATGCCAGTTAACAAGGAGTTTGTTTATAAACCGCCAAAAACCTGGAATCCAGCAGACTGTAACGGCTCCCTTCAGCCAGTCCTGAACAAAGAATGTTAATTCTAAGGGTTATGTTCCAGGTGTCCCTCCTCTCTTCACGACTCTGTTGCTCCAACCCCTACAACAAAGATGAAAAACAAAACCAACAAGGAAGCTGAAGGAATTTTACCAAATCCCACTTTCAAAAAGTCAGCAGACCAAAGTCCATGGTCTTAATTACTTCCGGCTGCAAATGTGCTGAATACCAATGTGTGAAAACATACATGCACATGCACGAACAGTGAGGCTTAAATGCATGTAAAATGTGTGGGAGAAAGGCAGCAGTCATGTGACTGAAGAAAGATTATAGATTATGCATTCCCCCTCTTAATTATTCCCTAGATGATATTTGAACAAGGGGAAAATTAGAGGGCATTTGACTCTATAGAGTGTCATCATTCTCAGAGTTAATGTTCCATTTCTCTTTAATGCTTCCCTTCCTTCCCCTCCCATTCCTTCCCCTCCCCTTTAATTCATTTCCTTTCTTTTCCTTCCTTTTCCATTCCTTCCCTTTCATTCCATTCCCTTTGCTTTCCTGTGCTTTTAGTCCCTTTAATTCTGCCAATTCTCAAAATGTTACTTTTTTTTTTTTTTTTTTTGAGACAGGGTTTCTCTGTGTAATAGTTCTGGCTGTCCTGGAACTGACTCTGTAGATCAGGCTGCCATCAAACTCAGCAAGGGCTGGGAGTAAAGGCATGAGCTACCACCACCCAACCAGGATCTGACTTTTTAAACGGGGCCTGTTAAGACTGATACTTCCAGTTCACAGACCATACCTTGGAAGAAGATTCAGGGTTATTCAAATGTCCCCATTCTGTCAGATTCTGGGGGCTTAGTCTGCCACCCTGGGTCCTAAATCATAGCATTAGCTTTCCATCCTAGTATAAACAGTCCCACTGCGGCTGGCTCCAGAATACCACACAATTGCAGAGTGAAAGCCTAGAAAGAGGTGAGGATGGCTAGGTGTGTGAGCTGCACCAGAAAGGCTTGTATACACCACTGGAGTGAAGCTCTATGGTGAACATGGCTCAAATGAACATTCAGCCTGGGCGTGGCACACACCAAAATGTCCAGGAATGGATGGGAACTCACCCTACAGTGTTTACTTAAGAGTGTGTGCACACACATTCAGGCTGTGTCTTATCCTGTTTCTGCAGTTCTGGGTAGAACAAAACCCGAGCATTTGTGAGCAGGCATTAAGCCTCTAGCTAGCATGTATAATTCCCAAATTGAGCTTCCAGTTACGAGGCCATAAAGTTGTGGTCTAGGCCATAGAAGTCCCCTCTGCTGCTCTTCCCTGGCATTTTCAGCATCAGTCCTGGTAACAATCTACTCCACTGGGCTTCATGCTGTAGAATATGTTCTACAGATGTTCAAAGGAGTCTTTAAGCACTCCCAGGATTGACCTTGTCTGTTACAGAGGAAAAACATGCCCAGGAACCAAAAGTGACTTCAGGAGGAGTAAGGAGGTTTAAACCATCCCTGTCTCCAAATTGGGACTCTGTGAAACTCTGCTTCTGTATTTAACATGATAAAGGTTGGAGCTACTCTTGAGGCTCTCTCAGTCAGGGCATTGGGTGAATATTGGAGCGGGCCTGGCCAAGAGCTTATGTGTCCTCTGTGCTCTCTTTTAAAGGTCCCATGTACCTTTTGTTTCTAACTCTTCTCTAGTTCTGTCCTTCTCTGAGTGCACATCGGAATATCTGATGTCCTCCCTCTATCTACGGACTTGGTCCCCTCACAATCTCCTGGAAACCTCATTCTCCCCAAATCAGAAGTATCACATGTAGCCTTTCTAGGTACATAGGCTAAGCCATCTCTCCTCTGTGGTGATGGGTGTGGTAATGTGTGTGGTAGAAAGGATAAGTGACAAGACTCAGTGTCCAAGGGTTGGTAGCGAAGCCTCCATTCTCATACATGATAGAATTATCAGTAGCTGTAAGTGTATGTGGGGGTGGGGTGTGTGGGTGTGGGTGTGTGAGCATTCCCCATGTCCCACCCCCCAGAAGTCCTAAACCTAGAGAGTTTTAAAACTTCCCTATAGGTTTGTTCACAGTCAGTAATCACTGTCTTATATTTTGTTCTTAGAAGAAGGGGCATAAAACAAAAATCAGTCACAAGGCAAGACTATATTATGGGTGAGCTAGCAGAGATGGAGACTATATTGGGGCAAGAAGGAGCAAATGTATAAACATCCTATGCAGATGGAGGTTTCACAGAAGGCTGTTTACTGAAATGATTGAAGAAGGACATGTGTATGAAGGAGCCCAGAAAGCCTGTGGCAATGGCATCATTTAAATGAGCACATCAGATAGAGCTAAGGGCAGAATACTCCAAGCAGAGGGAACTGTGGAAAAAGCATAGAGAGCATGCATACATGAAGCAGAGACCAAGGTAGTGGTAGGAGTGGTGAGAGAAGTAGGTCCTTAAGGGTTCCTTATTCACAGGCAGACTAAGAAGAAGAGGAGGAAGAGGAGGAGGAGAATAGGAGAAAAAGAAGAGGAGGAGGAGAAGAAGAAGTGCTTTGCTTTTTAGTCTTGAGGGCAAGGCCAGGGTTACCCATGAGAGTGGTATTGTCATCACTGAGGCACACAGGAGGATGGTGGCCAGAGAGTAAGGGGATAGTGGGTGATGGCGGGGATAGAGAAAGGGCTAGAAGAGAAAGTCTTGAAGCTTTAGATCCAGGTGACCTGGGACAGTAAGAAAGGCTTCAATTTTCCTCGCCTGTGCTTTTGCTCTGTTGCTAAATCATGAATCTGAGCCAACCCCAAAGGGAACCTGTAGAGTAAATTGAAGTGGGAGGAGGTAAGTGAATAGAACTAAGGAGTAGGATGGATGGAGCCCTGCATCCAGCGTTTACTTGCTAGTGGCTCTTCAAGTGGTCCCCATCACAGCAAGCAGCAGGGTAACCCAGGATGTGTGTCTTAAATCAAGAAAGTGTAGGCCTCAAGAAGGAAATCAGGCTAATGGACACCTGCTGTGGGTTTTGTAGACAACTAAGGTATGTAAGTGGAGGGGAGTCCAATAGTCAGAAACCATGAGTCGACTTCCTGTAAGCCACTAAAATTGGGTTCCCTCTCTCTCTCTCTCTCTCTCTCTCTCTCTCTCTCTCTCTCTCTATTCCCAAAGGGATAGAACTCAGTGCAAGGCCTTGGCCATAGTGATAAATGTCACACAGAAATGAGTCTATCTTCCAGTGAGCCCCTTGGGTTCTGCAAAGAGGGTACTGCTGTGGCGGTTATAAAGATAAGTCATTGCAACGCTCCAAATATCCTATTTTATGAGTAGGAATTCTGGAAAATAGAGAAATTCATGAAGAATAAAATACAAACTCAGGGTCTAATGGTGAGGTTTAGTAGTAAGACATTGACTTAGCATGAATGAGGCCCTAGGTTGAATCCTGCACACACACACACACACACACACACACACAAAGTCAACAACAAAAAACCCTGAAATTCTGCTACCCAGTGGTAATAATAGCTCCTATTTTTTTTTATTTTAAAAGTGAGAGCTACATTTTACATTTCATTTGATGCTTTGCTCTTAAAATTAACCTAGCCTAGTTTGGCCAGCAAAATGGCTCAGTGAGTAAAGGCTCTTGCTGCTAAACCTAATAACGAGTTCAGTTCCCAGAACCACATGATAGAAAGAGAGAACCAACTCCTGAGCACTGTCCTCTGATATTTGACTCTGTACATATGACTTGGGATACGTGAGAAAACACCTGGTCAGGCATGATGAGTAATAGCACTCACTTAGCTGAGGCAAAGAGATTTTAATTTCAAGACCAGTCTATGGTACAGACTGAGATCCTGTCTCAAAAAAATAAGATAAAATGAGAAAGAGAGAGAGAGTAAAAGAAATGAAGGAGGAAAGAAAGGAAGAGACAATAGAGTGGGGGGAAAACTTTTGTAATAATTTTCAAAGTCATATCCTATTATTTAAAAATATAAACTTAAAGGTTCAATAGCATTCCATTTATAGAGGTAACAACACATTTAAGCATTTTCCAGTTGTGGAACCTAATTACTTTAAAGTTTGACACTTTATTATTAAATTATTATAAACTTCTAGTGGAAGAGTTGGATCCATTTATAATCATTATCACACTATGTTTGCTGATTTATTATTATTATTATTATCATTATTATTATTATTATTGAGGCAGGGTTTCTCTGTGTAGCCTTGGCTGTCCTAAAACTCACTCTATAGACCAGGTTGGCCTCAAACTAAGATCTGCCTGCCTCTGCCTCCTGAGTGCTGGAAGTAAAGGTGGGTACCACCACCTATTGGCTATTGGTCATTTTATGTTCTTGCTGTTTGATTGTTGCATTCTGATCTCTTATAATACAAAATATAATTGCTTCTCTCTCAAATAATTACAGGTTTAAGTTGCCATTTTACTCTGCTAATAATTAAATTTTTGAAAAATTGTTCATTTCCTTCATCAGCATCATGAATGAAATGTTATCTTTGATATCACCCTGTGGAGTTCAAACTTTTAACACATTAGCATTCCATTTTATATTGTTATAACTGAATAGCACCCAGTGAGTAATATATAAAGCACAGGCATGTGTTCAGCTCATCAATCTGAAGGCTGAACAGTCTGAGAGTATGATGCCTGTATAGGCTACTTTTCCCATTGCTACGACTAATACTTGACAAGGGCAACTTAAGGAAAGAAGATTTTGGCTCACAGCTTTAGGGTACAATGCTTCCTGGCAAAGAAGTAATGGCACAATGCTGCTGTTTTCCCTACTACCACCAAAACTCTCATATCTGTTTGCAAACACCCACACACACACACAGTTGCATGTTCACAATTTATTTATACACATGTATGTTGAGGCCAAGAAGTCAACATTGTGTCTTACTCAATTGCGCTCTACCTTATTATAAAAAAAGTAAAAAACATTTATTTTTATTTTATGTCAAGGAGAGTTTTGTCCACATGTATATCTGTATGTACAAGCCTGGTGCCCATGAAGGCCATAGAGGGTGTTGGATCTCCTGGATCAGGAGTTACTGATAGTTGTTAGCTGTCATTTAGGTGCTGGGAGTTGAACCCATATTGTTTGCAAGACCTTTAAGTACTCTTTAACCACTGAGTCTTATCTCTAGCCCTTTTGAGACTGAACTCACCAATTCTGCCAGACTGACTGGCCAGCAAGCCCCAAGGACTTACTGTCTCTGACTCCTTAGTGCTGGGATGGAAAGCATGATCAGTTTTTTTCTGTGGGTGTTGGGAATCAAAAATCAGGTCTTTACATGTATAGGGCAAGCCTTTTACAAACTGAAAGTCTCCCAACCCTTCGTTGCTCTGTTAGTTCAGTCCAGAACCCTAGTCCTTTGAATGTTACCATATTTAAGGTAAGTCCTCCCTTTTCATTTAAATATTCCTGGAAACATCGTCACTGACAGATCCAGAGGTATGTCCCTATGGTGATTCTGAATCTTGTCACCTTAACAATGAAGCTTGCACATCAGAGTCCCAGTATCTGCTCTGCTTTATCCGTGTTGTAACACAACAATGGAAACATAGGAGCTCTGTCTAGAAAACATTTTAATCCAAAGCCACTCCATCTATATGTTCCATGAATTCATTGATCCAGAGCCATCATGACCCCATCATCTTTCACAGGTCCCACCTTAATTCATATTCCAACACATGAAACTTGAGGAATACCTACAAATCACAGCATGCTTTTCCTTCTTGCTCCTTTCCTTACCCTATTCTACATAGCACATCTTTAAGATATAATCTGGGACTCCATATGTGATTATTTTACCATTGGTATCATGTTTCCCTAGGCATGAGTTCCTTTTCTCTTTTACATTATTTGTCCAGTGAAAACAACAGCATTATTTTTGCCCTTCATTGTTTTGCTTATTGATTTACTATTGATACTTATTTTATAACACAATTTCATACTTGTGTTCTTTCTTCTGATCCCATGCTGCAGCTCATCAACAAGTAGTTGAAGAACAGAAAATAAAAGACTCGATATCTGAGACTGTCTTTCCTCTCAATGGACAGTCATTTCTTTTGCTCAAAATCTGTAGATTTTTTTTCTATTGTTTTCAGATATTTAATTCTATGATGGAGAATGTTTTTGACTGATTTTATTAATTCTTAGGTACCCTGGGCACTTCAAGTATCGCAGAAATATATGTGATGTTCCGTAATCTCACACTATCAGAAACTGTCTTACAAATTTCATTATTGCACACACTTCAACTGTTGTGTCTGTGGTGTTCTATGCCCCTCAGTTCTGATAGAGTAAAGGCTTAAGCTCTATGGCCATGCCTTCTCTCTGTTCTTATGATGTCCACCCCTTGATCCTTTTTTCTGTGAGCTTAATTTATCATTATGACTTTGCTGTACTTTTTGCTCCACTGGGCTTTACATCCAACAATCATATTTTTTCATCTTTAAGAAGCATGTTTTCATTTGCACTGTTGATCATCATTGCTTGATGATATCTGATAAACACAATTCCTTTCTGCTTCTTCTCTTTCTCACAGCAAGTCTATTCTACAGGAAGACATTTGTTCTAACACTGAAGTTTTATTGTATGTGTGTTGATCTACAGTGTCTTATCATACGTTCAAATAATAATTCTCATTGCCCATCAATATGGATAGACTTTCCCCTGTCTTATCTATTGCACACACAAGTAAAGTTAGAGGAAGTTAAAATAATTATTTGTGCTTTTTAAAAACCTATTTATTTTGTTTGTGTAGCAGGCAGAGGACAACTTTTGAGAGTTCATTCTCCCCTTCTACCATGTGTGTCACAGGAATCAAACTCAGATCATCAGGCTTGGTGGAGAGCACCTTCCTTCAGCTGCTAAACCATCTTACTGGGCCTGGTTTGAATTTTTAGATTCACTGTTCTTAGCAACATGAGTGACTTTCAAGACATCTCCGTCATCATCCTCCAGTAATATCTTTATTACCTACCCTCTTAAATAGAACCATTACTATAGAACCATTATCACCAGCAGTCTGTGGAGGGCCTACTCCTTGCCAGAAGTAAAGGCAGTGATGAGCCAGATAAAGTCTTCCTCTGTCCTCAGTGGCTTAGAAGTCTGGGGGTAGCATAGCTATAAATAGTATAGGGACAATTGCCTTAAGAGGAGGAACTATCAGACCAAAGATGAAGGAGACCCCACCTCTGTATTTGAAGTATGGGGGAATGTGTAAAACATTCTGTAAAACCTAAAAGACGTTAATCTGTAGTCACCCTGAGCTCCAGTTTTTCCCGGTGTCATGCGGAACTAATGGGTAAAAGCTCCCTCAATGGTAAGGAGACAGATACCAGGAGAAAATGGCAGTAACTTATTACTCAAAAAGTAAGTCATACAGATTAGAGGGCAGAGAGGGAAGCCTCTGGAGAAGCCAAATGTGTGTAGAAAATGGACAGGGGGAGACAGAATGGAAGGTGTTAAGACCTCTGAACCAGGGAACAATGGCCGTAGAGGGAAAGAAGTCCTTGCAGATCAAGGGGGTGTGTGTAAATTTTATCTCAAGTGTAAAGAGCAAGGAAAGAGGATTTGACCAGGTAAGAGACTGAGGGCTAAAATAAGCAGAGTGCCCCAGTCTCTGACACAGCCTGTGAAACACTTATAAACTGAGAGCCAGAAGACCAGTGTGGAGATATAATGGTGCATGGTACAATGCAGGTAGAGATACATTGGCAGGTTTCAGGGGTCTAAGGAATAAAAGCCAGTCACTTCCTCCCAGCCATCCTTCAACTCAGTGTTCCACCCACCTGAGCTAGCACAGACACACAGGCAACAACAACAACAACAACAAAATGCTCATTTATGCTGTAGTTATCTGTTGTGCATGACAAGAGATTGAAAATGGCAACATTGAAGGTGACAATGCCTGTTACAGGCAGAGGGATGACAAAACACAACTAATGATTAGGTAAGAATTATTGATTCATGTAAAACGTCCACACAATAAAATGGGATTCAAATTCTCCAAGTCTAATGCAGTGGCCAAGGAAGCCTGTATCAAAGCATTTGGGAGGCTGAGGCAGGAAGATTGCGAGCTTTTGCCATACAATGAGACAGTGTTTTAAAACTAAACCAAAATCAAACAAAATTTATCCCCTCCAAATTACTTTACTGCTTCAAAGGTAAAAGTTAAGATGTAGCAGACAAATCTAGCAGACACCACCTAAATAAGCCACATGAGAAAAGTCTGAATTGCCAAGAAGGGGCAAATGGACATCTTGTACCTCTGGAGGAGAACATCAGGTCACTGTAGTGTTTCTGCCAGAACCGCAAATGAGGGACATTCCACAAAATAACTTGCTGGTATAAAGTATGGGGGGGTGGAGGGGGAGATAAAACCCTTGAGGAAACATTAAGACCAGATCTGAAGATCTGACTATATTCTGGAACCTATCCTGAGAAACTAGTAAAATTTCAATAGCACTGTATAGCAAATGTCCTGGGTTTTGTTTATTTGTGGGTTTGGGGTTTTTTGTTTGTTTGTGTTGCTTTGTCTTTTGTTTTTGTTTCTTTCAGAGAATCTTGCTATTATGGAACCCAAGTGGAGATACTGAAATGAGGGGAAAGTAGTGATTTACAGCAACAATAATCACCTCATACAGCTCCGTGGGGTACCTAACAAGCTTGACTGCTTCATCTGTCTCCATTCATGTGGCTATAGGTCCTACACACCCAGTACTTGAGCTAGTGGCTCACAATTCTCCAGCATGTAGCTCCTCCCCCTGGGGACCCTGGAGGACCCCAATCATGATGTTCCCTGGCCATACTCCATGAGGATGAAAAGCTGCAAGCCTCTGGAATACACATGTCATTTCTTTTTCCTTTCTTTCTTTCTTTCTTTCTTTCTTTCTTTCTTTCTTCCTTTTTCTTTTCAATATTGTGATGGACAAGCTCTTTCCAAGGCCAGCCCAGACCCATAGGGTAGGGGAGAGAACTCTCCTTTTGGTTCAAGGATCACTGAAGAATAGTGACCATATTTAATTCACCAAGTATGCTCCTTGCTGGCCCTTCCCCTCTGATGTCTCCTTATACATTAGAATATTTTTTAAATCGAATAGTCATGGAAGTAGTTCATTTGCAAGAGGGTTTGGTAGAAGACTTCTTTTCAAACTAATTGCAAAATATCTTTATATTAATATGCAGCACATTTCTCTTATCTCCTTGTATAAATGTACACTTTCTTAATGAATTTGGTTTTATGAATCTTTTGATAAGGCTATTTACCACTTACAGATACTGTTCTGCTCATGGTTTGGAAACTTGTTCCCTACTCCATAACATTTAGGGGAAGGATATGTCAAAATTCATTCAATTATGAGGGTTTTGGCCTCGAGGGTAGATTGTTTTAATTACAGAATTGACTTTGTTTTTAAAATGGAGTTCATGCCTCACTCTTGCCCTTTGTTTTGCTTGTCTTCAGTACGAAAGGACTCAGTCAAAAGTAAGCAGTGTGCTCTGCATGATGCGTCCTCCAGTGCCAGGACTTTATCACAGACCCCATCTCATGTATTCAGAGACACAACATGGTGTACTAAGATATGCCACTTATGGAATGTCCGTTGGCTTTGAGATTCCACTATAAATGCCTCATGTCACACTTTCTCAGGAATATGATATATATATATATATAATTTTTTTCTCCAAGTCTGCAAATGTTCTTTTTGTCCTGTTAAGTTTTATTCAAGGGGAAAATGTAATGTAGTTAAATTTATCAACATTTTCTTCCACAGTTGGTGCTTTTCCATTGCATCTAAAACATCTTTGCCTAATCTGAAGTTTTAAAGGTTTTTCCCTATTGCTTCTTTAAGTTTTAAGCTCTAGATAGTAAATGGCGGTCTATGGTGTATTCTCATAGTTTTATACACAACTTGTATGAATTATATTTAATTTATCCATACATACATTTTCGATTGTGTTAGTGTCTTTGTCAAAAGGACTACTGAGCTTATCCTCCTGAACTGTGTAACTGTGCGTTGGGACAGTGATATGCAAGTGTTCGCTGGGCAGTGCTAAAAATGTTCCCATTCCCCCTTGACACCAGGCCTTGAGTTTCCACCTGACCTCAAACAGTAGTCAAGTAAGTAGGCCCTGTCACAGAGACAAGCTGACCATGGGACTCACTAGGCCTACTTTGGTTACTGTTTGACATTTTGTGTAAAAGAGAAAAGAGAGAGACAGAGACAAAGACAGAGAGACAGAGGCAGTGACAGAGACAGAGACATAGAGAAAGAGATTATTTTATAACCTCTGATGCTTGGTCTAGTATTCCAATAGACAGACAGAGGGACAGAAGGGAGAAAAGAAGGATGGATAGATGGATGAATAAATGAATCAAAAAGTGGTCAGAGAGATAGGTGGGCTGATGTATGGTGAGAGGAATTGTAGAAGGATGGGTGTGTGAAAGGAGGAAGGAGGGGGTAGAAGGGTGGCCAGAAGAGGCTGGTTGGGGAAAGGAGGGTGACGGAAGCACAGTTGCAGAGACATGAATCTCATCTCTCCTCACAGACCTGATGCTCAGGTCTGGCCTCCCACAGGGAGTTTCCTGGTCCCCTGGTCATGCTCATTGTAGAGGGGATGCTGCTCTTGTACCTGGAGCTGGCTGTGGGGCAGCGCATGCAGCAAGGTGCCCCTACCTCAGTGGTGTCGGTATGTGGGACCCTTCTCAGTTCCTCTGACAGAGATTTTGTGGGTTTCTGAGCATCACTGGTATGCATGGGCTGGACCTGTGACTGGATGAACCAACTCCCAAAGAGGGCTACCATGGAGCTCGGGCAGAGAGGGCCCTGGATTCTGACCCTCACATGGTACCCCATCCCACCCCCAATGAAACTTCCACCTTAGGGCATCTCCACTCTGGACCTCAGCTTGATATTCTCTGACTGGCTGGACATAGCATTCATTTCGTCCCAGCTACCTATCCTCTGGGGATGTACACAAATGCCACCCCCTGCTTAATGTGCGCCTGGTGCTGAACATGGCATGCACGAGTGTGAGGTCATTTCATCTTCACCACACCACTTAGGGGCGTTGGGGCATCATAGTGATACCTGGATGCACAAGCCAAGCATCTATGTGAACATACCAGGTGTGGCCTACTGCACCCTTCCAGAGTGACCTTCAGTCACTGTCCCCTGGCACCTCCAGGATGTGATTCTCCTAGTTTGTAAAAGACCAGGATCTAGAGCCATCAGAGTTCATACATGTTCTGTGTACTTTTCATGTCCAAGAAAGGGAAGCAGACAGGAAGCCTGAGCCATTGTTTAGGAATGAGGAAGGGTCCACCTGATGTGACCTCCTGCATCTTTGGAAGAAATATGTCCGGGGTATTAGAACTCATCATCTTCAAACTGCCTCCTCATGATGAAGAGCTATGAAGGCCATCAGAGTGTGCTGAGGCAGCAATGTATGCTGTATATTGGAAAACAGGGGAGGCTGCCTGGCCCCTTGGGCACTGACATGCACTTACTGGCCTGAGTTCCCAGTGGAGTGGGAGGAGTTGCTCTGTAATGCTATTGATACCTGTATAGTCTGCCACATGCAAAGTCAACAACTTACAACTCTTCTGGTTATGTGTGGGATGACAAAGGTTGACAACACTCCCAAGTAAACTCACTTTAGAGCAACCTAATGGCAAACTCTCACTTCTCACAGTGATACCCACTGTGGGACCTCATAGATCAGACCAGGCTGGGGGTAAGTGTTGTCTGTCTGTCACACTCCTGCCACATGGATGGGGCTGGCTCCAGGAACTCGACCTCCAAAAGGAGCAAGTTCACATCAGGCATGTAGTTGGCCCTTCTCCATAGCTCTGCTGGGTAGTTTTGGGAAAGCTCTGAGTTTTAGTTTGCTCTTTGGAAGGAGGATAATGCTTTTGTGTGAACTAACTGCACACAAAATACTGAGCCCAGGACCTGACACTTAGATGTCAAAAAACCAATACTGATCTACCATCTCAGATGATCAGAGTTGAGGGGTAGTAATTCCCAAGAAGATGTCATAGGTGTGGTATCAGGTCTAATGAAAGCCTAAAGGAAGAGTGTTCTTGTTTGGGGATGTCACCATAGTTGTGTCATTCAAGTCCCACTGGTTAAATTACACACATCTGATCTTCAGCATGGCCCTCTGCTTTGCTCACAGGTGTTGCTAGTGTGGTGGTCTCCTCCTTCCTCTCAATGTACTACAACGTCATCAATGCCTGGGGCTTCTGGTATCTCTTCCACTCCTTCCAGGTAAGCCAACATCTGGCCAGAGCAAAAGCAAAAAGGGTAGAAAATGCAGGGCCAATCACCAAGTGGGGAGCTGATAGAGGATGAGAACGCCAGCCTGTGGGAACCCTCTCAGTGAGGGGGGAGCGTGATGGGAGCCACAAGCCAAGCAGGGATGACAGAATCTGGATCCACTACTTGTCACAATATAAGCCAAACTATGCACTGTGTGTGTGTGCGTGCGCATGCGTGTGTGTTTGCATGTGCGTACACACATGTGCACACTCATTTCTGAGGAGCAGGTCCACAGCACTCATTGGAATATCTACAGGAATATTTTCAATGACAAGCATTTTAAACAGTGCATTATCTAAATTCTTGTTACTGATATTCTGGAAGGGTCTAGGCTTTGTGGAAAATAAATAAATGCCACAATTCCACACTGAGCGCTGGAATGTTCCTCTCCACCAGTCATATTCTATCCCACCCCACCCCCATCTTCATCCTTTTTACTCTCAGAGACTCTAATCCCACTGCCTCCATATCAGCCTCTTTCCAGATGGAAAAAGAAGAGAAGGACCCAGGAATTACTACTCTAATATCCATGCATTCCATACTTCACAAAAATTCCCCCCCCTTACCTCTGCAGTAAATCCTCTTCCAAGGTCATAGGATAATGACACAGCAGACCTTCACTTGGACGTCTATGGGCCATGCAGGTCCCCGGAACATATAAATCTACACTGGCATGGCCATATACACGACATAAGAGCTTTTGTTCAATCCCACGAGCTACAAGTGACTCTACAGGACTCTACTTTATGGGAGGGTGTCGGTCCTTCTTAGCGGGTACCTTTAGCCAAGCAAATGTAAGGACCCTATCTTTACCTTCTGATGCAGATGAAGGGAGAAGAAAACTGAAAATCTCTCAGTTGTTCCATGCCCTAGAGCTTCTTCATGTAGCATGTTCATTGGCAGGAATATTAAAAAACAAAAAATAAAAACAAAAACAAACAAACAAAAAAAAAAAAACCTGAAGTCAAGCTCATCTCAAGCAAAGGACCCCAGAGGTATCCTCAGATTTGCAGCCAAATATGTGAAACAGTGTGAGTTAGAGTGGCCTCAGCAGAGGGCCCAGAGAATGTCGGCTAGGCAACTGAGCTTAGAGGGCTTCTGTTTCTTAGCTGGGACCTGCTGCTGGTTCCATCAGATACCACAGTGTCTCCCTCCTGTGGCCTGTCCATCCAAATGGGCTCACTGTTCAAGATTCTAACTCAAGTACGTTCACAGCTTTTTTTAAAATTGTTTTTAAAGTTTATCTTATTTATTTTATGTATATGGGTGTTTCACCTGAATGTCTATGTACAACATGCATGCCTGGTGCCTGCAGAGGCCAGGAGAGCGTGTCAAATTCCCTGGGACTAGAGTTACAGAAGGGGAGCCATCCTATGGTTACTGGGACTCTAACCTGGGGAAAAACAGCCAGTACCCTTAACTAGTGAGCCATCTCTCCAGCCCTACAACTGGTTTTGAACAGGGTAGCTACAAGGATCTGGAAAGACTAGGCCAGGAAGCCTCTGATCCACTGTACTCTGTTGTTTCGTGCAAGCCAGGCTAGCCCATATTTTCAGGACAAGGTGTGAAGCCTCCTGTCAAAGATGCTTCCTATCATCCCACCAAGCCCTTGGCCTTTCCCTTGACTCTCTGTTGATTCTCACTTCATTCCAAAGGATCCCCTGCCGTGGTCTGTCTGCCCACTGAATGGTAACCGCACAGGCTACTACGAGGAGTATGAAAAGGCTTCGTCAATGCAGTACTTCTGGTGCAGGAAAACACTCAACATCTCACCATCCATCCAGGAGAATGGAGGAGTGCAGTGGGAGCCAGCACTGTGCCTCATCCTGGCCTGGCTGATGGTGTATCTGTGCATCCTGAGGGGCACTGAGTCAACCAGCAAGGTGTGCTAGGGAGTGTCATGGGACTGAATCTGGTCCATGCTAGGAGCTGTCTCTTGCTGTCCAGAGTAGAGGCTCAGTGGGTCAGAAGGCATGGATGGTGTTATTGGCATGTCCCTGTACTAGCTGACAGTGGAGGGTGTCAGAAGTGATTAAAGTTGTAGCACTGAATCTGAAATGACAGGCCCCAGCCAGTTCTCACACTCACCTGTACCAGGTCATTTCATGGAGATATTCAAACACCCTGCTATTCAGTCCTTCCACCTCAAATGCCAGAGCTATTATTCTGTGGAGGGAACCTCAACATCAGACTAGCCAGCCTCTGGGGACTTTATTGTGTACTTGGATTTGGGGTCCCATTTCAAAGTGTTTTCAGGAAATCAATACTACCCAGAACTGTTGGGTTCTCCCTTGGTTTTTTGTTTTGTTTTGTTTTGTTTTGTTCTGTTGTGTGGTATGGGGTTTTAGTTCTTGTTTTGGCTTTTATTTTTAAAGTGTCTCCTTATGTACTTCAGGCTGGCATGAAACTGGCTGAACGGCCCAAGTTGGCCTCAAACTCAGTGATCCTCCTGACTCAGCCTTCTGAGTGTTGGGATTTTAGGCCACAGATATGCCAAAATACCCAGCAAAGGCCTTTTATTTGCCTAAGCTCGTTCTTTCTGTTGAAATGCCCAGGTTTCCATTCATCCTAGGGCTGGAGTATCTGCTGTATTTCCATCACCCATACCTGTTTCAAGCTGGGGTGAATGCTCCATACTCAGCTATTCAGCAAAGCAAATACATAGTTGATCACGGTGTCTTATTCTTGTAACAGCCCCTCAGAGTAGATACATGAGGTCACTCCCAAAAGGCTTAGATAGGCAAAGTATTCTTCACAAAATCACAGCCAGGGACTGCACACTCAGGACATAGACCAGATTTACTCCAAGCTCTTCCCATCCTATTGGTGAAATGCAGCATGAATGTTCTCTTAACATCTTTTGTGACTTAGTCATTTACAATTTGTCTTCTTCTGAGAATCCCATGAGACCCCTAGATCTCACTCTTCTGATCACCTGCCTGCCTTCTCCAGTACTGACATGTTTGTTTGCTTTTGTTCTTTCATGAGGCATCAAGCTTAGAACAACATATGTCATTGAGACCCTAACCCTAACCCTAACCCTAACCCTAACCCTAACCCTAACCCAAACCCTAACCCTAACCCTAACCCTAACCCTAACCCTAACCCTAACCCAGATATTGCATGACAACACCAATGTTGTGCTTGGCGTGACATTTCACATTGTTTTCTAAGTCCCCATAGTGGCCAGCCCCACATAGTCGTCTTAGCCCCACAGCACTTTGCCTCACAGCAGAGCAGAAGAATCAGGGTGTTCTTTCTCAGCTGAGCTCAGACCTTGTAGCATCTTCTCTGTCCCAACCTAGACCAAGCATGATCCAAAAGATCTAAGGGCGATGTCTGTACCCTTGAATATTAAAGCAGTCCTTTCCTCTCCAGGCCTCTTATAGTTGTGAAAATAAGTAGAGTCTGGACATTATTCTCCTCTGAAGTTTTACTTACTGGTCAGTGTTATTTCTCCTGATAGGTTAAGCTAAAGCTAGATCACATGTCCAGCCATCCTTCCCACAAGAAAAAGAAGGAAGCCACTTTGTGAGGACTCTAGAAAGCCCATAAGAAACACGGACCACTGGCGGAGTAGGGGGGAAGTCCAGAGCTTTCCCCCAAATGTCTTCTAAGTGCCCAGTGTTATGGACCGGGATCAGACCTCCACCATGCCCCTGAATTTCTTTCACATCACTGGCAAAAAGACTCTTATTCATTTGCATCTCACCTGGTTTGACATATTAGATATTTGGGTAAATTCACTAACCCCCTAAATGTGTAAGAAGCCATGGTAAACATATATCCCACTTTCTCAGTGTCCTTCTGACAGTCTTAGAAGTTCATGAAGTATGGTGCCATGCCAAGGAAGAAATGGAAGACTGAGATTAATTCAAGCATATCAAGATATGGGTCACTAGCTGGGTTTCTCAGAGGTGGATCCAACCTAAAAGAAGATTGATAAAACAAAACCAACCTTGTGAAAAGTTTTGTTTCGTTTTGTTTTTGTCTATGAATCTAGGCAAAATCCCTTACAGTTTTATGCCCATGATACATTGTTTTTAAATTTTATTTATTAACATAATATCCGTGCATGCTTATGAAGGGCCTGATGCTTTGATACAAGTATGAAACACATAGCAGCTAGACCAATGCCACTAACATTTCCTTCTCCTCATACATGAATTATATATACATTTTTTTACTCTTCTAGTTATTTTTATGTATCATGGATTCTTGTAGATTAGAGTTACCTACAGTGCTGGGCAAAGAAGCAATGATTTCTGCTTCTAATTCCTGTATTTTGGTGACTCTTGTGTAACCTCTGTCTTCCCTCGCTGCCTTTCCCATCTTCTTGGAGGTTCATTTACCACTTTCTACAAATGAGTGCAAAAAATGCATTATTTGTCTATGATTTGTTTTATTTACCATGATGCCTGAACTTGTCTATACCTTTACATGTGACAAGATTTCATTCTTTTTATGGCTAAGTAGTATTCCTTTGTGGATACATACCATGTGATTTCTATATGTTCACTTTCCATGGATGGTTTTATATCCTAGATTTTTTAAAAGGAATATCACAGTAAAAATGAGAGTGCTGCTATATCCTTGAAACATGGCTTTTAAGATCCTTTTGCAATAATATCTAATTGTGGTTTTTATTTGTATTCCCTTGAAGATTAATGATGCTGAATTTTTGTTCATATATTTGCTGGCTATTTGTGTCTTAACTTTTTAGATGTATTTATTTTATTTGACACATATGAGTATTTTGCTTGCATGTGTATGTGTATGCCACATGTATGTCTGACGCTCGCAGGGATAAGAAGAGGGCTATGACAGTGGTTATGAGTTGCCACGTGGGTGCTGGAAACTGAACCCAGGTCCTCTGCAGGAACAGCAGGCGCTCTTAACCACTGAGCCAGCCCTGAAGTCCCCTCATGTCTTTTTAAATAAATGTCTATGTAGCCCATTTCTTTGCCCATTTTTTAAGGTGGACTCTTTGCTCTCCAGTTGTTTGAGCTCTGAATAAAAAGAATTAAGGGAATGAGAGGTATTGGCAATAAAACTGTGAAAATATTAATGAAAGATGTCAAGATGACTCCAGGAAAGGAAAGATACTCTATGGAGCAGAAGATGTCCTAGTTAATTTTCTGTTCCTGTGAAGAGACACTATGTTCTATGTACTCTGTACTCTGTACTATGCTTATCAAAAAGAAGAATTTAATTGAGACTTTGCTTACAGTTTCTTTGAGTCTATGATTGTGGCAGGAAGTGTGGCAGCAGGCAGGCAAGAAGAATGCCTGCTTATATCTAATCCACAGGCAAGAGGCAGAGGGAGGGGAAGGGTGAATGGAGAAGGAGGAGGAGGTAGGAGATGGGAGAAGAAAGAGAGAGATTGGGTTCAACCTGGGCTCCCTCAGTGGCATACACACTCCCTTCAACAAGGCCACTTCTCCTAACCTTCTAAAATAGTTCTACCCACTGTGAACCAAGGGCTCAAATATATGAGCCTGTGGGGGCCATTCTCATTCAAACCATCACAGAGTTGGTTTTATTATTATTATTATTATTATTATTATTATTATTAAAGTGTACATACTACCCAAGACAGTTTACAGATTCAGTTCAATCCTTACCAATAATAATATTCATAGAATCAGAAAAAAAATCTTAAAATCTACATGACACTATTGAATAAAGGAACGAAACTGAAGTCATATTAATACCTGATTTTAAGCCTGTCTACAATGTGTCTGGTATTGGCTTGAGAAAAGACAAGGAGACAAGTAGAACATAGTAGAGTACCTGGAAAACCACATATTTCTGTCAAAGACACCAAGAGAATACATTGGAAAGCCATCAAATCAATTGCTGATGCTAGATCCACATCTCACATGCTGTACAAAAGTCCAAAGTATGAAAAGTCTAAGGGGAAACACTTGAAGACTTAGATTTTTGTGTACCTATGTTTTGGGATAAGACCCGAAAACTTGCAACAAAGTAAAAACCAGTAGGATTACATCAAAGAAAGAACTTTCTGTGCAATAAAAGAAATAGTCAATATCATGAAGAAAATATTTAGGAACTCACACACATATTCACAGAGTAAGGGGGAGACTTAAATAAATAATATTGTTTTGTTAGCAGTTTTACTAAGTAATGACAATTTTAAAATAGTAAATACATAAAAACCAAATTTAATTATGGCATTTTAATACATAAGTATCATTGCTCCTTATTCTTATTCACCCTCTCTCTATCCTCCCTCTTTACCCCTTCTTTCTGGTATAATTTAGAGGGAAAATACATGTTTGAGGTGTAAGAATAGAGGAATTACTATAAAAATGCAAAAAGAATAGTCATAAAAAGCTGCTCAAGTACGATGATTGTGGTTGATACATTGTTTATGAACTAATAAAGCAATGAAGATCAGAGAAGCAAAGCATCTAGGCTACCAGAGAGCTCGGTCCTGTACCAGGGCTGGAGAGATATTATCCATAGCAAACTGGAGACTAATTGCCAAGACTAAATCCTTAATGCCCTGCTCCTATCTTATATATTAGTGCTGGGGTTTAAAGCTGTGAGCTCTGTTTCTCTTTTAGACTGATTCACTTCTCATGTAGCCCTGGATGGCCTTGTAAATCTAACATTAAGTATTTTTGGTTTTTATGTTTTCTTACTCTCTGTTGTTGACTGTGGCCTTCTCTTGTGGCTCACCTTTTAGTTAAACTCTGAAGGGATATGGAAGAGTGTTATCTCTCCCTCCATCTTTGTTCCAGGGGATTGGGTTTTGATTTAGGAACATGCTTTCTCTCATTCACCTAACTCTGTCAGATAATTTCCTTTGTGAATGTCTTTGCATATCTTCTGTTACATTGCTATTGTAAATAGTGTCTTTCTCCTTATTTCTACCGTTGTTTATGTTGGTGGCAGAAGAAACAAACATTTTTTTATGTTAGTCTTGTACCTTGAAATCTTGATGCATTTCCTAATGAATTCTCACAACTACAGATTGCTTCTGTTTACTCTATAAACTATCCTATAACTTGCGGATATGATTTAGCACATTTCTTTTCAGTGTCTGTATTTCAACCCTTTTTTATTGTGGTTTCACTATTATTACTGATTTTATTGGAGTCTCAGGCACAATTGTTCTCCTGTACTTTGAACACAGTGAAATTCCAAGTGTTAGGTGAACACTCTGACTAGTTCTTAGATTTACTATAAAGGCTTTTTCAGACTGCTTTTAGAGAATACTTTCAAGGCCAGGATAAACGTTCCATGGCCTTTGCTTATTGGTTAGGTTAGGGAGTAGTTGGTTGGTATTTTTTTTTTTTGTTTGTTTTTGTTTTGTTTTGTTTTGTTTTGTTTTGTTTTGTTTTGTGGGGTTTACCATTGTCCACGAAGAGATACAACACTTTCCTCCTTTTGCTTGTTGTTCTAGTTAGAGTAATAATTGCTATGACGAAAGGCCATGACCCAAAGCAAGTTGGGGAGGAAAGGGTTTATTTGGCTTACACCTCCATCAGGAACTCAAGGTAGATTCCTGTAGATAAGAACTGATGTAGAGGCCACAGAGGGTTGCTGCTTACTGGCTTGCTCATGGCATGATCAGCTTACGTTCTTTAAGAACTCAGCACCACCAGGCCAAGGATGGCACCAGTCACAATGGGCTGTTCCCCTCCCCATCACTAATTAAGAAAATGCCCTGCAACTTATGGAAGCATCTTCTCAGTTGTGGTCCCCTCCTTTAAGATAACTCTAGTTTGTGTTAAGTTGACATAAAACTAACCAGCACCATTGTAAAGCTCTGAACCCTGCCTACAGGATCTATAGCCTGACCCTCCATTCCTGCACAACACAGACACCAAGACGCTGACACCGAGGCTTCGAGATCTAGATCCCACTTGGGCATCTATGGCTCCTGTTCTAAGCTTTGGCATCCATTCAGTTCCCTTCTTTTGGTTCTGACACTTAGTTTTTCCTCGCTTTTTTTTTTTTTTTTTTGAGATTGGCTTTATGTCCAAGATGTTATAATTACTGATTTTATTTTATTTTATAGTTTTAGAATTATTTCTTTCCCCTGCTCCTGCCACTCTCTCTCTCTCTCTCTCTCTCTCTCTCTCTCTCTCTCTCTCTCTCTCTCTCTCTCTCTCTCTATATTTCCTTTCCTTTCTAGTATATATTCTCTACTGTTTGAAATTTGGACTTTCATATCTCCTTCCAGGTGTGTGCCAGACCTGGTTCCCCTCTTCCATTTTAAACATTATCGTCATGCAGTTCAGGCCCTTTGAGCCTATAACTTTCTAAATACCGCAAACTTAGGATGCACAAGGCCCTGAGATCAGTCTCTGGCTCCAGGGATGGACAC
Source organism: Phodopus roborovskii (assembly GCF_943737965.1). Lineage (NCBI taxonomy): Eukaryota > Metazoa > Chordata > Mammalia > Rodentia > Cricetidae > Phodopus > Phodopus roborovskii. The sequence goes on along the minus strand of NW_026126920.1, from coordinate 126,942 downwards.
ACACACACACAATTTTATTTGTAAATACTCTTTCTTGCATTCCAGCTATCTTTGGGAGAGAGGAACTAGCTTTAAAATACCTTCCTGTGGGGCTAAAGAGATGGTTCAGCAGTTAGAAAAGCTTGGTGTTCTTCCAGAAGACCGGAGTTTAGTTCCCAACACTCACATCAAGTACTTCAAAGTCAACTCCAGAGAATCTGATGTTTCCTTCTGGCCTTGTGGGCACCTGCACAGACATGGTACAAAAACATGTACATATACATATACATGTACATATACATATAGCTAAATAAATCTTCTTTTAAAATATTGTTCTATAAGGCAAGTTTGTTTATCTGGGGGGTGGAGAAGGATGTCTGCTCAAGACAGAGTTTCTCTGTGTAACACCCCTGGCTGTCCTAAAACTTGTTTTGTAGACCAGGCTAGCCTTGAACTCACATAGATCTGACCGTCTCTGCCTCCTGAGTTCTGGGATTAAAGGTTTGAGCCATCATGCCTGGAAAGGGCAAGTTCTAAGGATTATAAATTTTGTTAGATTTTGCTTCCATATAAACATATGTTTTTGGCCCCATTTGTTTTCTTTCTTTCATTCTGTATTTCTTATTTTTTATTTGTCTGCTTGTTTACTTGCTTGCTTCTTTTTGAGGCAGGCTTTTTCTGTGTAGCCTAGACTCTCCTGGAACTTCCTCTGTAGACCAGGCTGGCCTCAAACAGAGATCTGCCTGCCTCTGCTTCCTGATTGCTGGTATTAAAGGCGTATTCTATCACTGCCTGTCAATGTCTTTTTAAACATTGTTTTATGTGTATTTTGTCTACATGAACCATGTGCATTCCCAGTGCCCATAGAAGTCGGAAAATGCTGTCAGATCTCTGGAATCAGAGTTAGCCACTCTGTAAGCCACTGTGGGTACTGGGAATTGAACCCAGGTCATTTGGCAGAGCAGACAATGAATGCTCTTTTCTCCTTGAAAATCTTCATTTAGATTTATGTTAATCTTTTCCCTCCTATTCCACAGGTCTTATAACTTTTTGATTGCATATTACACTATCCATGTCATCATTTCTATGGGTTATCTTCTATGTTGTTAAAAGGGAATCTGAGGTAGTTTAATGAGAATGTCCCCATAAACTCACATGTTTAAATACTTGTTCCCTAGCTGGTAGAACGGTTTAGGAAGGATTAAGAGGTGTGGCCTTGTTAGAAGAGGTGTGTCTTCCTGCCTGCCTTCCTGCCTGAGTGCTGCCTGCCTGCCTACCTGCCTGCTGCCTGCTGCTATGCTTTCCTCATGATGATCATGGATTCTAACCTTCTGCAACCCCAAAATAAACACTTTCTTTTTAATAAGAGGAAGACAAATGTTGGTACTAAGGGGTGGGGCATTGCTGTGACAGGAAGCTAGCCATGCCGCTTTTGGAAGGAATATGGAAAACCTGGGGAAATTGGATTAGGAAAGCTGTTGACTGCTATAAGCAGGGCTGAATGGACATCCTAGTAAGAGCTTGGAGACAACAGTGCTAAGATCATTGAGGGTTATGGATGCTTAGCTCAAGAAACTTCAGAGGGCAACAAAATTAGTGACAGTGTTAGAAACCATTCTTGTGGTGCTTGGGGAAAAAAAATGAGGATGCTTTCTGCCTGAGGGCAAATTGAAATAGTTGGACTAATTTTATAGGCAGAGGATATTTCAAAACAGCCTAATATTAACTCTGTTGCATGGTTATTAGTAATCACATTCATGCAGAGCTACCATAAAAAATAATAAGCAGGGCAAAAAGAAACACAAAATGTATAGTTTGAGGAGGGGAAAAAGCACCAAGAAATTTGATGTCTGTACTGAAAGAGATAAGGAGAGGCCTAGTGTGAAATGGAATAAAGGGAGTGTTGTCTTTGGGTGAAGACCCCACCCAGCTAACCCGAAAACTTGCATAAAGGAAATGCCTTTTGTATTTCTATAAAGCTGCAATGGGGGAAAATGTTATGCAAATATAATTCAAGAAGGGGAACAGGCTCCAACCAAAATGGCTGAACTTGGCTTCATTGGCCAGGTCATTCTGGCTTTAGATCCCTGAATGATACTGGAGTAAAGGAGTTGTGGAATCTTCCTCCGCAGTTAAGAAAATCCTCTGAAGCGAGGTGTTTGGCATGGGAATCCCTTCAAGGAAACCAGAGAAGCTATATGTGAATTTATGAAAATGAAGCCTGGATTGCATTGGAGACCTCAAGATCTTGGAAATGTCAAAATCATAGACTTACCAAGAAGCTTGGGACCAAATCAAGAGAGAAAGACACATGTTGTAGCCAGCGGAACTTGAAGGGAAGAGCCATCTAAGCCCATTGGCAGCAGATTGGAGCTATAGGATTTGGAGTTTGCCCTCCTGAATTTCCATTTGCCTATTAGAAACAGATTAGAGATACAGGATTTGAAGATTGCCCCGCTGGATTTCTGTCATGCCTTGCTCCAGTATTTTCTAACTATATTACCATTCCTCCCTTTTGAAATGGTAATGTATATTCTATGCTGTTTTACATTGAAGTTTATAATTTACTTTTTGATTTTACAAGGAGTTATAATTAAAAGTTGCATTGGGTCTCAGAAGAAACTTAAAATAGTGTTCACACCATGAAAGACTGTGGGGACTGTTAGAGTTGGACGAAAGTCATTTTGCATTATGATATGGCCACAAGCCTATAGCAGACAAGGTGTGGGGTGTGGTGGTTTGAATGAGAATGCCCCCCATATGTGCATATGTTTGAATACTTGCCCCCCATTTGGTACAGTTCTTTGGGAAGGATTAAGAAGTGTGGCCTCATTGGAGGAGTTCTGATGCTGGCAGTGGGCCTGAGGTTTCAGAAGCCCAGGCCATTCCCAAATAGCTCCCTCTGGTTCCTGTTTGCAGAAAGGGATATAAGCGCTCATGGGCCAACACCATGCCTGCCTGCTAGCTGCCATGTCCTCACCATGATGGCCATGGACTCTAACCCTCTGTAACCATGCACCCCAAATTAAACACTTTATTTTCTGTGGCCTTGGTCATGGCATTTTGTCACAACAGAAAAGTAAGACAGAATCACTTTCATAGATTTTAATTGGCTTGATTCTGTAGTTAGAAAACATACTGGGCAAAATGAAATTCAGAATGTTCTACCCTCACATGTGCAGGATATCAAAAGAAAAGAAAATTAAATATAGAAAGTGGAAATGAGGGGGCTGGAGAGATGGCTCAGTGGTTCAGGAAACTATCCGCTTTTCCAGAGGACATGGGTTCAATTCTCAGCACCCTGTAACTCAAGCTCTAAAGGATCTCTCTCTTTCTCTCTCTCTCTCTCTCTCTCTCTCTCTCTCTCTCTCTCTCTCTCTCTCTCTCGCTTGCTCGCTCCCTCTCACACACACACACACACACACAAACACCACATGCATGCGAGCAAAACACCAATTCATATAAAATAAAATTTTAAAAAGAAAATAGAAAAGAAGTATACAGAGTGCTCATTGGGTAAAACTTATATTTGCTTTCTTTGAACCTGGTTTTAAGCAGTTGGCTACCTGGCTCTTAGAGGCTGGCTGATGTGATTAGCTTAAGTTTCACAGTGTACAAAGACATCTTTAGGTTAAACTACATTCTATTGAACAGAATTACACTGAGAAATAACTCCCTGCCCACTAATTCTCTCTTCAACCATGTCTAATTCAATATTAACATTACAGCGACATTTTAAACCAATAATTATGTTAATCATTGAAAACACTATTTTTTTAAGTCATTGATTCCAATTGTCTACAATGTGGTGCTTTCGGTGGTAGTCATGGGCAGGAAAGTGAGTTCAGAGTACCCCAGTAGGGTGTATTTTAACACTGACATTGTTTAGAATTGATGGCTCCTGCTAATAATAGTGAAATAATTGTTGTGTGATATCTAATATTCACTTAAAATGTTCAGTGTCATGTTATCCTCATCTGCTCCTGAAGCCTATTATTCCCCCTTTGCTTATACCATTTAGCTTATTTCATTTTTGTATCAGTCAATACAAAATTGTGTTGCTATAACCAAATACATAACATGGTCATGAGTGAGGCACTTATTTTATTTCTGGATTGAAAGGCACAATCTAACATGGTGGAGAAGGATTGTACAATTCATGACAATAGACTCATGAGCCTAAGATTTTAACTATTGATGGACAAGGAAGCAAAGAACAGACAGGAAATGACAGCAGGCTATACAATCTCAAGACACTTACCCAATGATCTACTTTCTCCAGTGAGAGCCCAGCTCTGAAAGTTATATGTGGTGATATATTACTTATGACTTATCAAAACTTGCCTGAGGATTCAGAAAGCAAAGCCAGCCACAAGCTATAGAGGTCAGGCAATGGTGATACATACCTTTAATCCCAGAAACCATACTAGCTAGCCAGGCAGTATCCACATGCCTTTGGGTGGATTTCTGTGAGTTCGAGACCTCCCAGGGATACACTAGAGTGAATCAGTCTAAAAGATTTAACAGAGCTCATGCCTTTAATCCCTGCTCTAGAGAGGCATATGAAAGACAGGAATCCAGTGTCTCAGGCAGCATTGTGAGATTTAATCTCTAGCCACCCCGAGGATAGGCAGCAGTCTGAGGTTTGCTGGAGTCCTTGTGGAGACAGGATCGCCCCCTTTTGGACTGAGGTAGATGTAAGACCTAGTGGCTCAGCTGCTTTGCTTCTCTGACCTCAGCTTGAAGCTTGAACCCCAATATCTGTCTCTGGGTTTTTATTTTTGGTGTTACAGTTACACACCTCGAAGAGTGCAGCAAGACAGGGAGGGTAGACATTCCACATCCGAACTATGGTGTTTCATTCTTGTCCCCTCTGACTCACATGTATATCTGGTGTCTTTTAATCATCAGCAGGCTGTTCAGGGCAGGGGCCTGGCCTTCATCGTCTACACTGAGGCCATTAAAAACATGGAAGTGTCCCAGCTCTGGTCAGTTCTCTACATCTTCATGCTGCTGATGATGGGTTTTGGGAGCATGCTTGGAAACACAGCGGCCATCCTCACCCCTCTGACGGACAGCAAGGTCATCTCCAGCTACCTGCCCAAGGAGGCCATTTCAGATCAGGACACCAGGCAGTGGAGGCGGGGCATGGGAGAGTGGCGAAAGGCAAGACAATCAGTGGAAGGGTCTAATTAGGGGCCATGTGCTTCTAAGACAACTCCAGAAAGGCTGCAGGGGTGTAGCTGTGCTCCTGCTAGGGTAATACTCAGTTCCACTTGGGTAAGTTGTTCTAGGTGCTGTATGCACATGTAATGTGCACCACAGAGACCCATTTTTAATTTCAACATCTTGCCACCCAGCCAGGATCATGAGAACCCTCCTGTGCCTCTGATGGCTCTATGTCCAGGATAGATAATGTCACATCTGATCACATGTCCTAGCTATCATGTGGGAAGTGTCCTCTTCCCCACTCCTCGAAGCCTGATAGCCTTGGTTTTTTTTTTTTTTTTTTTTTTTTTCTGAAATTGGGTCTCTGTGGTCCACAGTACAAATGCATGTAGCTCCCAATCCAGCACTTAATCCTCTCCTGAGGGAGCCTCCCAGTGGCTGATATTGTATGGTATGGCAGTGGGAAGGGCTACTATGAATTCAGAGGCACCATGGAAAGCCTTAGGAAGTCAGAAGAAAACCTGGAAAGAGTCAAATATTGACTCTGCCATGTTGTGCAGTTATCTGACAACACTAAGCCCTGGCACCCCCAGTATATAAGGGATCTCTGACTACTACCTTGGAGGCTTAATCTGCTCTGGTCCATGACCAGAGCCTGGCATGTGAGAGCATCTATGTAAATTGTAGTTTCTTCCCAAACCAATCCTTATCTAGGGCCCCACACCACATTTAAGTCCACTTCTCACAGTCTCAGAGGCTATCTTTAGCATTCCAAGACTTCCAGCCATTATGATAGAATATATCCACGATGAGAAGGCAGAGGGTGGTCTTGAGTTTAAGCCTAGCAGCTTTGTTCCTGCTCTAACTCTGCCTGCTCTCCCATGCCAAGGCCAGGCCCTTCCAAGCACATAGTGACCATCTCTAGGAGGCAGTAGAGTATACACGGAACCATCACTGATGGACAGAGTGGGAGGGCAGAGGGAATCTCACCCTAGCCCTGTGGACTGAGAGGACTGGCACCCCCTCCCCCACCTTCTCTGGGAACTAACCTCTGGTCCACACCTGGGACCTCTGAAGGCCAACACTGGGGAGATGATGTCTCATGACCAGTTCTTCATTGGTCATCCTCAGGCAGCCTCAGCCCTTTTCCCTTTACCTCAATAGCTCCCCCAGAGAGGATCAGATGGGTTGGGGTCACATTCAAACATCAAACCAGAACAGCATCTTCCCAAGGGCAGAAGGTATGCAAACTAGAGTCCCTCTCTCCAGAGCATGAATAAATCTGTCTCTCTCTGTGCTCCCAACAGATTTGAAAGTGACCTTCAGGCCATGACTTGCCGCTCCCTCACCTGGTACTGGAAGGCCATGTGGGCGTTTGTGAGTCCAGTACTCATCATCAGCCTCTATGTCTTCTACCTGAGTGACTATATCCTCACAGGGACACTGCAGTACCAAGCCTGGGATGGCACTCAGGTACCCGATGTTCCTGCAGGGCTGGGGAATAAGGCAGAGACCACACAGTCACTCAGAACACAGGGGACTATTGCTGTGCTGTGAGAAGGCTCCATGTGAGTATTTCACAGATGCTCAATTTAGCACAGCAGAAGTGGGCTGTGAGTTTTTAACTATGATGCATGGAGAGAGCAAGAGATGCCCCAAAGCATCGCAGTGGGCCTTTCCCTAGAAGTACCAGTATCCTCTGGTGTGCCACACTGTACATATTTATACAGAACGTTTCTACCACCACAGAAACCATTAGTCTGTGCTGAAGGTTACATAACATTTAGGGCTCTAGAATAAGGTACTAGAAAAATTGTTTCTATGGCATTCCTGGATAGGCTTCACACACATTCTCTCACATATGCTCGCAAAGGTCAGAATTACCTTTCTTCGTGGTTTCTCTGAATTGCAGGGTAGTAGACACCACAGTCTTCACTCTTTAGCCTCTTCCCCTTCATAGAAGGCTTGGGTGAACTGTTCTCTTGGACTTGATAGGAGGGACCTTCCCCTGATGCTCAATCTCTTCTCCCAGGGGCAGCTGGTGACCAAGGATTACCCCCCACATGCACCAGCTGTCATCGGTTTGCTGGTGGCTTCATCTACCATGTGCATCACCCTGCTGGCCCTGGGGATTTTCATCTGGAATTGCCTCAAGAGGGGAGGTTCATCCCCAGTGGTCTAAGAATGGACCTCCCAGGGACGGAAGTCAGCCACTATCTGTTTCACAGTTGCTGCCTGCTGGTGGGGACACCTTGGCTGGAGTGCTGGTCTGGGACCTCCTGAATCTGTAAAGAGGATTAGGGAGCTTAGAAAAAGAAGACTACCTTGGGGAGGGGACCACATCCCTTAGAAGACTCCCTCCATTATTTGCCATCTGAAGACTACAACTTGTAGCCTTCTTGTCGTCAGCGGTTAAGGCCAGTACTGAAGATCATTGTCACCTAGACTCTAGGAAGTCCTAGAATTCAAGGTAAGCTGTCGTTAGAAACTTGACCATAACCCTGAGGAGCCAAACAAGCACTTCGGTTTATGTTTGTTTGTTTTTTGTTGTTATTTTTGGTTTTGTTTTTTTTTTTCTCAAAAGAAAACAAGATACTAATTGCTTTTCATCCAGTGTCAGAGGTTTTTGAAGCACCTAGGGCAACACATTACAATTCTTCTCATTGAAGCCACAGTGAGTGTGTAATTTTTGTATTACTACACTGTACTACACTGTAAATACTACCAGGATTTAGGGTCCACGAAGGGAGAGTTTTGTTGGGAATGCAAAGGTTCCTCACAGTGGGCTGTGGCAATGCTAAACTGTACAAGGAATCTGAACAGACATTCCCATCCCTGGGGTTTCAGGGTCAGATGATCCACAAGGGTACAAGGAACTGTAACTTTTCTACAAACATCACTCACAGCCACCTTCATTCACCTCTGTATAGTAATGCTTTCTAAAATGTACATAAGTCACACAGAGCAGTGTATAACTGAAAACACTCCATATTAATGGCTGTTATTCATCCATTATGTCAATTTGTCTGTTTTCTTTTCTTTTTTATCATAATAAAGTGGATCAAGGTTATCCAGACTGAGAGTTCCCTCCTGTACTAACAAGCCGAGCTCATGGAATTGAAGGACTTCTTTGGATCCATCTGTGCAGACACCTCTGAAGACACTTAGACATCACTTGGAACATCGACCAGAGAGATCTTTTATTTCACTCTTTTTCCCAATGACAAAAGTAGGCACTGGAAAGGTCTTTGGTGTGGCAGGTGGTGGTAGTAAAGAGAAAATTCTCTGGCTAAACACTTGCTACATTTGCAGAGAAACAAAATAAGGTTCCCAGAATCCACGTTGGAAAGCCTACAGTGTCTGAAAATCCAAGTTCCAGATGATAAAACATCCTTGTTGTATCCTTTTCTATCCTTGTTTTCACCAGCATGAACATGTACACAAAACACATACACATAAGTTAAAATAATATACATATCAAAAAAGTAGATAGTGATGATGTCTTTCCAACAGTTGAGTCTTTAACAGAGGACAATAACTCACAGGACAAATTGTTCACTATCTTAGCTGCCTTCTTATTTTCATTTTAAAATGATCACTGTCCTTAAATATATGAGAAGCAGCATTTATTTACCTAAGTGTTTACTCCTGGTTTTCTCATCAGATGGATTTTAGGCTCGAACAGTGGGTACACCCTGTGATAATACATGAGAGTCTATGCCTGAACACTTAAGTGTCTGTCCCCTACTCTCAACCTAGGCATAGTGACTGCCTTTCTGCACTTGTCATGCCTTCCTAGGGTCAGTCACTGACAGGGTCTCAAAAAATCATGTACCCTCAAAGGTGAAAAGAGGAACATTGTCATGTATCATTATTCTATTCTTTTTCAGTGCGCCCATCACCTCTGCCATTCTAGACACATCAGAGCATTGAAAATTTGCAGTGTCCATGTTACTGGATTCAAGGAGCCTTTGTCAGAAAATCTTGGGAGTGAGTCTGGTGCTCTTGGGTGAATACAATGTGCAATCAAATCTGAGAGCCTGGGCAGAGCCTATTGAAGGAGAGGGGAAAGTATGCAGTGTGTTTAGACATACTTACATCCAGAACAACTTGTACAAATATAAATGCACTGTTGAACATCTCTAGTTATGAGTGGGAGTCACCTCAACAGAACAGTTGTGCTTATGGAAATCAGACAGGTGAAGTAATGCTATCATGAAATACAGATGTGCCTCAGTTACCGATCTAAAGGTAGTGGAACCTGGGAGAATGGAGCCTAAAAAGGGGGAATAAAGTCTCACACAACAGCCAACTTTATTAAGAACATCAGGCAATATCCACTTTGAGCGTTAAGAAAGATCATGTGAGTAAAGCTCTCATGAGTTCAAACTGAATATAATCACAATGACAGGCTGCACATGGAAAAAAACCCCATGAATTTCTATAGAGGTGTATAAATAAGTACTAATAGCCAGTTGGAATGAATAATCTGAAGCAAACTCACTCTATATGATACACCTGGGAGGGGTGTAGAAGAATAATCCTCCAAGAACAATTCGGTGTTTTGGAGAAACTGAGGTCACGAGACTCTTATTTTCTTCAGAGTTTTCTCACAGGTACTCGGAATTGTTTTTCTTTCTTTAGAATGTTTCTTCCCTTTTCCATTTTTTCTTTTTTAAATTTTATGTGCGTTGGTGTTTTGTCATGGGTGTCAATTCCCCTGGAGCTGGAATTACAGACGGTTGTGAGCTGCCTTGTGGGTGCTGGGAATTGAACCCATGTCCTCTGGAAGAGCAGCCAGTACTCTTAACCACCGAGTCTTATCTCCAGCCCCAGCACTCAGAATTCTCACAGGACTACATTCTTGGATTGTGTTAGGATACTCTTCCACCCACATTGTGGTTACATCCCGCTAAACCCACTTTAGATTGAAGAGCACCCTAAATTAAAAATGCATTTGTTACACCTACCTTCCTATCCATCACACTCAGAGCTGTCAAATGATCATCCCAGAGGCCATGTGATCACTGGGGTTCCCAACATCTCCACAGAATACCCTCTTCAGATTGCTTGCCCACAAAATGTTGGGTCTCAAATTATAGCTTCTACAGATTTCATTTCCCTTTCACACATTGTAGAGTCAGAAGACACTAAGCTGAACTGGTCAGCCAAGGAGCTATCCACATACAGTCAAATGCCAGTTTCTCCATGGGGACGTACCTTTGCTTTGTTTTGTTACTGTAAAAAGAGAAAGAAAGATCACTGTAGAATGATAAAAGATCAATTATAATGTTTAAAAGCTTACTCATATAACAGCTGTAGAATTTACATTCTTATCAGCACACTGAAATTCCCTCAAATCAAATCTCAAATAATGTAGTCGTAATTAGACGTCAACATGAATCATGAGGGTGGGATGCACCTGTAACCTACCAACTTGAGAGGCTGAAGCAGGGAGACTAAAGACCCGACCTAAACAATCAACCTAGCTAAACCCTATCTCAAAAGGGGAGGCTGAAGCAATGGCTCAACAGCTGTTCTTGTAGAGACCATGGGTCCAGTCTCCAGCACCCAGATGGTGGTTCACAGCCATCCACAACCCCAGTCCCAACTATGTATTATGTATATACATTATGTATGTATGTATGTACATATGCATATGTATATGTAGAATATGCAAATAAATAAAATCTTTCTTTTTTTAAAGGACAAGAATTGCAACACAACCCAAAACAAACAAACAAACAAAAACTCTCAAGGTCTTGCCAACAGTGCTAAGGAGTTTGGACTCTCTCATACAGGGAAACTAGAAACTCTTATGATTCATTAACAGTGGACTCACCAGGATGAGCAAATGATTCAAAATTGTATAACCTTAGTTTGCAGGGTAAGACTATAGAACCCTGCGTAGAGCTATCCCTGCTTTCTCTCCTTCCTCAGGAGTTCTGGCGAATCGGCTTTATCATGTTCTGTATTGTATTTCTGATAGGCACAGTGAAGTTCCTACCCACAGGCAGTCATCCATTAGCCAGAATTGCATCCTGAGAACTCTCAGGTGGGGCTAAGCCTGACTGAGTCACCTGCACTGGGAATCTGGACACCCCAGAGAACTGAGATTCATCCCCTTTGTTGAGATAATTTTTAAATACAGTTATGACCAAGGTCTGAGTAAAGTGTAAATTTTAAATCAGACACAATGTTCAAAACTCATGATTTATGATTCCTTGTCAGTTGTTCTCCTGAGGCTACCTATGTCACTGTAAGTGCAAGGTGGGAGGGAACCCAAAATAATAGTGTCCCTTTGCACTTATTGGTAGCTCAGGATGTGTCATCATGGAAGTGCTTATGCTATAGAAATTGAAAAGCACATAGATCAGAGACTTTCTGCAGTTTCCAGTTCACCATCAGCCTCCAGCAGACGCAATCGTATCTTCATGAGCTATTTTTCAGTAATCCTTAATAGTATGAGGAGCCCAGAAATCCTGGAGTTTGAGAGTCATGACACAGAAAAAAAAATGTGGCCAAAGGTCAGTGGGAGGCTGTGAACTGGCCACCACTGAGGTTAAAGCCGGGGGAGGCACCGACCCACCAGGGAAGACTCACACCAAGGCCTGGCAGTGCAGAAAGCTGAACAACAGGAAACCCAAGGGACTGGAATCCAGAAGAGAGCACAGGAGTGGGCCCATTCTACCCTGAGTGTTGTCTCAGAAGATGGAATCACCCTTGGCACATGTGGTCTCCCTGCCAGAAGATGAGGAGCTGCAGCCCAAGGGCAGCCCTGAATGCCCTGACCAGCACACAGGAAGACTGGGCCCAACCAAGTATGCCCAGCCTGAGGTTGTGGAGAAGGGGCAACCAAAGTGGGACAACCCCAGCAGTTCTTGCTTACCTGCATATCCTATGCCATGGGCCTGAGCAATGTGTGGCCCATCCACCACCTGTTCCAGATGTACTCCAGAGGTGAGTGCAGTTTGCAGGGACAGCAGTGTCTGAGTAGCTGAGTGCTTCACATCTCAAACCTTCACCTTCCTGGAATCTGTATGAATTATAGGACTAGTGGATGTCACCCCCAAAGAGCTGGCCCACAACCCAGCGAAGAAGGAAGATTGGGTTTTGCTTTTGCTTTCACGGACAGTGCTTTTGTGCTGTCTTAAAAAAAAAAAAAAAGTTTGCCTTTCCTAACTTGAAGTCAAAAAAGCTTTCTGTTCCTCCTCTGAGTTCTTAACCACAGGGTTGTTGAAGCTGTGTTTTACTTCCTTTCCTTCCTTTTGTGTGTGTGTGTGTGTATAAAATGTGGTACCTAATGAGGTTCAATATATTATGTTGTTGTATTGTTGTTTTCATGACAAAAAGATTGCAGAGCTCTTTTGCTTGGATTACATCCTTGAAGTTTGAGTAAGTGATGGAAAGGTTGCTAGGCAGAGGTGCCCACACTCCCACGTTGGTTAGAGCAAGCAGGCTGTCACAAAGACAAGTTGCTGTGAGCCATACCAGACCTGCTGTAGTTGCTACTTGGTACTTTGAGTTAAAATTAGACTATCTTATGACCTTTGTGTGTTAGAGCACAATTCCAAACAGCTGTGGGGAACATGGCTATGGCTCCTGCTCCCAGGTGTCTCTAAGACTAATACTCACAGGCCTCAGCCTCCTTCAACATCAACCTGAAAGTAAAACCCCAGTGTTTAAAGAGCAGGATTCCCCTCTGCAAAGCAGGCTCTGAAATGACTATTTCCTGTTCCTAGAAGGTGTTGTGAGGAGAAATAGTAGGAAGGTGGTGGTGGTGCGGAGTGTGCTTGCATGTGATGGGGGCATCTAAACAGTACCAATGAGGGAAAAGGGAGTAAAGGCTCACAGCCTTAGGCCCACCCCCATTCCAAAGGGATAAAGCTATTGCTTTCACTTTACCTACACCTGTTACATTTCTTGGAGTCTCCCATCTGTAATTCGAGAAGACCTCTACATAGTGTCATATACGAGATTCAAAATTGTGGAGGAGGACGTGGACATGTCCAGACTGTGGCAGCACTCTCTCCTCAAGTGAAGGAACCATCTCCAACCAGGGTAATCTTGGTGAGAAGCCCAGACAGCTTCCACCTCCACCAAGAATAAGGAAAGAAGGGCTTCTGTCTGTCTGTGCAAAGTGATTGATCTCATTTGGCTATCCATGTGATAATTAGGGTAGAGGGGTAAGTCACAATTCCAAAAGCAAGAGACTTTGGACTGCAAGGAACCAAGAATCTTTTGGAGAAGGAAGAGTGGTAGGGGTGGCCCTCCCCTGCCCCCTCCTCCTGTAGATTGCTTCATTGCCCCATGCTGGGCTTTTGAGCTAGGATTGCTGAGTATAAGCACCTGGTGGTAGGCTCGGGTAGGGAAGATTTGCTCAGCTTTTTTCTTTCCTGAACTGTTCTAGCCCACAGGCAAAACCTGAGCTACTCCTGAAGTTTTCCATCTTCGAAGGAAGACATACAGAGCCTGCTTTTGAATTTGAAGTGGGGATTGCCTGAAATTCCAATGGAGCCTGTTAGTGATCTAGCAGGGCAAGCTTCTAAGTAGGAAATCTTTGTTGGGTATTAGCACCCATTTGCCCAGAACTCACATAGTTACAGCTGGGGTGCTGGAACAAATGACCCCTGTATTCACCTCCACCCCCACCCCCATCCGCTTCCGTAGGCTCCCCATGTCCCTGGTGTACTGGGCTGTTGGGTAGGTCTATGTCAAATAAAGTGCCAAGAGTACTTAAATGAGGGCTGTGGGTCAAGGTTGCTGGAAACCTTTTTTTTTTTTTTTTTTTTTTTTTTTTTTTTTTTTCGAGATAGGGGTTCTCTGTGTAGCTTTGGAGCCTGTCCCAGCACTTGTGAAGTATACCAGGCTTGCCTTAAACTCGCAGAGATTTGCCTGCCTCTGTCTCCCTAGTGCTGGGATTAAAGGCATGTATCACCAAAGTCCAGCAGGGTTGCTGAAATCGTAAACATTCCTGAGCCTTAGGCTTGTATTCCCAGTGAAGTTACTATCAATCCTTGAAGCTAAAGGAGACTTCCAGTTTATCTGGTCCTGAGCCTCCAGCACTAAGATAACCGACCTGGGAAGCTCATGTGAATTTTCAGCAGCACAGGGTCAGGTGTTAAACAAGCTGTTACCATTGGCAGATATAGGCAAAGAAGGATCAGCTTGCCTGAGTAGGGAAGATGGAGACAGGGGCATTGCTGGGGTAGTGCTGTTCTTTGTAGCTAGCATCTGCAAAATTGGTTTCCCTCAGTTGGATGTAGAATATTTTTCCCCATTATCCTGCCTGCTTTTTATGCTGGCCCATTAATATTATTATCATTACTCTGATTATTTTTGAGACAAACATTTCCTCTTTCCTTTGGAGATTGTCCTAAAACACTCTCTGTAACAAAACAGGCTTGGAATACAAACAGAAAAAGTTTTGTTTGCCTCCATAGTGCTGATGGGGTTGAAGGCCAATATCACCATCGCCTAGTCTATACTACATTTTTCCCTTTTCCTTGGACTGTAAACTCACATTTCTTCTCTCTTATTTTCTTTTTCTTTCTCCTCACTCTCAATAGGAATCTAAACTTGGGTGGTAAATTCATTTTCATGTAAGACTGTGCTTTCTCAATATGAGAGCCTCCTCACAATTCTTAATGTGAAAAATGGTTTAAGTTCTCACTAGGAAACAACAACAAAAAACAAAACAAAAAAAACAAAAAGGGTATTGAAAAGTATATCATGATTGGGTGCATCTTAGTATCTTGTTGAGTTAACTAACCGAAAGACCTGGAAATGAAAACCAAAGTAGGTAGAAAAGACGACATGTGTTCCATCATTGCTGGAATTTGTCAAACAACTATGCTGGCCTTGTGAATATTAGCATTAAAATCCCTTGTCCACCCTTAAGATCCATGGCTCCTATACCTCCTTCCAACACGAGCCACAAGATATCTGTAGGTCTTTATCTTCCAGGGAGTGTGATGTCTGTTAGGAAGGCAAACATTCTTGAATGATAGATATCCAAGTAACATCATCTCAGTTGGTAAGATATTATCTCTGGGGAATGGGAAAGAACCATTTTAGTATATATTGTACTTGTTTTTTGGGGAACAGAGTTGATGTTGCTCATCAACATCATCATCATACTTGTGGCTCCTGCTGCCTTCCTTTTACAAATTAAAGCCTCTGCTTTCCTGAGGATAAATCAAATGGAAAGTCTAACTTGGATATGGTTAGCTTTGGAAGTGTGTTGTTTTTGTTTTTTTTAAGACATGTTCTGTCCCTTCATCTGTCCTCCACTTCATGGAGCAGGTCTTTTTTCTGAGAACAGATATGAACGCATTGAGCTACTTCAAATTAGTTTACCTCTACTAATGTTGTTGCTCTCACTATACAGCAGAGACAGGGCAAGCCATGCATAAAAGTCCAGCTCTGTCAAAGAGCAAAGGGGACCTTTCTTGCTGCAGGGCTTAACAAAGCTTGGCCCTAAGTCTCTTGTACTTGTAATCATGGATACATTGTGAATTTTAAAATCATTGAAATCCTGATAGTCCCCTTGTCACTCTCTAGATTTTCACTGAACTATTGTCATTTGTTTGTTTTTGATTTATCATTTAGTGTGTGTGTGTGTGTGTGTGTGTGTGTGTGTGTGTGTGTGTGCATCTCATCTACCTCCTTGCCAACGTGCCTACTCAGTTTGAGCATAAAAATGTTCAGATTTATAGTTAGATTTAGTGCAAAAAGATAGATTTCAATTTTTCAACCTATGATTTTACTGTGTAGCTCTGACTGTCCCAGCACTCAGTCTGTAGACCAGGCTGGCCATGAACTCATAGGTTCTCTTGCCACCAGAGTGGTTACATTCCAGGCATGTGGGGACATTTCCTGCTCCATACTGCATTTTCATCTTTCTTCCTTTCTTCCTTGCTTTCTTTCTTCTACCACATCAACTTCTTCCTTTCCTCCTTCTTCTCCCACTTTGACTTCTTTTGTTTTGTCTTTCTCATCACCTTCGTCTTTTACTTCTTCTTCTCCTTAGTTTCTTTTGCTCTTTCATGATGAGGCTTCTCTATGCAGGATTACTGACCTGAGTCTGGGTTGAACTCAAACTCACACAGCTTCTTCAGTGCTGTTTCATGGCCACTGCCCAGTAATTTTGCCTTTCAATTCTTTCTATCTAGTCATTTAATTTTTTAATTACTTACCACTTTGTCTTTTTGTCTGTGTACTCATGTAAATCCAGATCCTCCGACCTCCCTACACAATCAAAAATAACTACAGATAAATAATTAACCTGGCCTTCATACAGGTAAAAATCAAAAATAAATGAAGAAGATCAAAGGGAGCTTGGCCTGGGGTTCAGATGAAACTTCCTGAATTGCTGGACAGCTGAACTAGTCTAGTAGTGTATGCTTACACAGAACAAACAAGTTGTGGTGCTTGTTTGAACTTGGTTTAGTATGTGAAGAAATTCGGATTCTGATTCCAAAGTCAGTCTTTCTTTTTCTACCTTTCTTTATTTCATAAGTCAAATCAGAGACAATATATCAATGCACATAATAAAATAAATGTGTTTTTTAAATGTTAGAAGGTGTAAATGCTCACTCAAACCAGGGAAATAATGCCCACCCTGCCTTGAGAATTCTTTTCCTCACTTGAAGCAACCCTTGGAATCTCTGCTGGGCAGAATGAATTCATCCACAGAGCCCTCTTGAGGCTCTTCCAATGTAATTCTACAACAGAGTTTGTCAAACTTCATAATGCTTCCTTCTTCCTGGCATGCCGATCCCAAACCATAACATAATTTGTTACTACTTCACAATCGTAAATATTCAAGTTGTGAATGCTACACAAATGTCAGTGTTTTTTAATGGTCATAGGCAACCCCATTGAGAGTGTCATTTGAACACCCAAAATGGTCCATACAAAGATGTTGAGAACTGCTATTCTAGAGTGTCCTGCAGGATCCTCTCTGTGTGTATGGAGATAATGGTAAACCTTGCAAAATCTAATGAGTCTGTTGCATAGAAATATAAAAATTTCATCCATTAAATCTCAGAATAAGGATAAAATTGTATTCTAGGTTCCCACCGAGGAAAAGACACTAGCAGCATCTCCAATAGACATGGGGGTAGGTGGAGATACCTGCAGGATGAGATATTCAAATGGATGATGAAGAGCTGGTAGAGGTCTTGAGGGGAGCCTGTATGAGGCTGTGGAGGGTCCTTTGAATTGAAGGCAGAAAGGTGAATGCTGACAATTCCTGGCATCCTGCTAGTGGTGAGGCATTAGGGAGCAAAGCTTTTGCTTCAACAACAAAGGGCCACATCACCTGTTCTTTTACTTTCTGGTGAAGTGATTGCCTGTGTCCCTGGGAAACCTTCCTTGCTGCCTCTGATATTTGTTTTACTTGTGGATTTCCAAGAGATGGACTATTGAAGTCCAGTCTGACCTTAAAGTTTATATAATGAAAGATAATTTTGGACTCCCAGACTTGGGTTCACCTTCTAGAGCTGAGATTGTTCAGGACACTTGCTAGTTTCTCCTCTTAATGCTGATCTTGCTTTATGTACTGGACTTGGTGAGAGTCGTACCTGAGAACTTGTTTGTGTGACACAGCCTTTCCTCAAGTTTGGTTTTTTTTAAACCAAAGCAAAGAACTGGGGGCCTCCACTTACCCAAATGGGACTGAGCTAGGCTACCCTTTCACAGAAAAATGTGGTCTCACTGGAGACCTGCACCAGTGCTGTTTCTATGGTGAGAAACAGCCAAGGCACGGTGAGCAGTTATTGCCCAGATCCATAAGCATCTTTTCCTCTCAACCTCTTGAGTTAAAAGAAGCAACAAGGACAGTGTTTTCCCTTCTGCCCATCCCTTCCAGAGAAAGAGGGAAGATCAAAAAAATTCAGTGAGTTTTATTGGTGGCATAGACAGCTACCCCTAGGTCCTCCACGGTTGTTGAAGTCAGAGTTTTTAAGGATGTCTGCCTTCTGCTGATGGCATGAGACATGTGGATTAGGAAGCTTGGAAGACTTACCTACCATTGGCCCAAGCAACGTGGAGAAAGTCAGCTGCCAGCTTGTCCATAGTCCTTAGAACCCTTGTCAGCAGTTGAGATGAAAGGCAGTATTGCTCAGTAGCTAGTGTTGCAACTTTTGTGGGTGGAACTTCATCAGTGTCATGGAGGAAATGTGTGTTGCCAGCAGCTGGCCTGTCTTTCTGTTATGAGAGCTTTTTAATTAAACATTTTAAATGCCTTATTCTCTAGATCTCTAAGCATTTGAGGGCTGTCTTACTGTTCAGCATACCTTAGTATACAAAATTTGTGTTTAGTTACTTGCCTTAAACACATAGGTGACTGAGTGATGGTTTATCCCTGTAATTAATTTATGTGTCTGGAAAACTGGATAAAAGCTGAGAGTCTATGGAGGGATGTTTTACTCAGAGCCCTGCAGCCTGACTGTAACTGGTTTTAACTTAGTCGGTTAGACTTACACCTGTAAAGGACAAAGAGGTACAGAAAACTCCCTTTGATAATAGAGGATTAACCTTTATAAACAGCTTACAGGAAGGACTGTATGGCATAAATATTTTGTTAGTTTAAATAGACCTCTGTCCACTGGCCCACTTGCTCAAGTATGACATGAGGTTGTCCTGTGTCCTGAAATGTGTGGAAAAAACTATCAGCATGAAGGAGCATAACAGGTTTCCTCGCTAGAGCTCCAGAGTGGTAAATACATATTTAAAAATATTACAGTTACTTAAAGGCAGAATGTTATAGACAATTACCACAGAAGTATGTCATTGTAGGCTGCAAATTAGTATTGGGGTCTTTTTGGACATCTGAAAATTTACAATATGCTGTAATTCACATTAGCTGTCAATTTAATGGCTGAGTTTTCATCCATTGTGCTTTGGTTAAATCTGTGTGAGATTATGTTGATCAACATAGGGTGAACCAGGTTGAACTGCGCTGCATAAAGAAGGTACTGTGAGCAAGTGAGAGAACCAGAGATGAGCTGACAACTGCATTCCTCCACAGTTTCTTCCCACTGTCCTGCTTGAGTCACTGCTATAATTCTCATTAGGGACAGTGACCTGGAGTGTAAGCTAAGTAAGCCCCTTTCTGGCCTGCTTTGTGTTTGGTCAGTGTTTTAGCACAGCAACAGAAGCAGCCAGAATTGTAAGATAGGATTTTCTTCTTTTTAACTGTGGTGAAGTAAATATGTGTTTTGTTTATTTTCATCTTATTTGTTCTTTTTCCAAGATAGGCTCTTAGCAATGCAGTCCTTTCTGGCCTTGAACTTGTGACTCCTGTCTCAAGTTTATGAATGCTGAGCAAGGCGTGTACCATCCCACTGGTTTGTAATTTTCACTAATTAAATATGAGATGGTTACATTTAAGTTTCTTTATCTATATTTATTTGTTTTGAGGCAGGGTCTTGCTTTGTAGCCAAGGCTAGCTTGGAGGTAATAGCAGTCATCGGTCCATACTTCCAAGTGCTACAATTATAAACTTGCACTACACATAGCTACTTAAATGTATGGGGCTTTTTTGTAAAAGTAAAAAATGATATATGTTTAGGCTTAAATTTTGTGATGTTCAAAACAATTTTGTTGTTTCTTTAAAGAGTTAATTTTTAAAATTTTTCCGTATAGTTAGGTTTTTCATTCAAAACTTCCTAAAAATTTGAGAAGCCCATGCATGACATTAGACACTGTGATCTCAAAACTGGGGTGGATGAAGGAGGGTTGGATGTTAGATACTAGGCAAGGCCTAATCTAGAAAAGTATCTTTTCTTTTTCGGTCCCCCATCTACTCCTCAAAGGGAAAAGACCTATTTTCAATAGTCCACTAACTCTGACAAACCAAGCTGAGAAAGCAGTAAGGCACTCCATCATGGATCAAGAATGATCAAATTATCCCACCACAGGTAGTGGCCTCGAAAAAGCCAGTTCATGCACCTGCGATGGATCCTGATTTCACTGACAGGGGCCCCTCAGCATATCAGTCACATAAATGTCACCCACATTCAGGGAGTCTAGTTTGGTGCCATGAAGTTTTCACAGCTCTCAGTCCACAGTCTGTGATCATACGAGTGACAGTAGGAGGAAGTGTACCTTTTTTTTTTTTTTCTTTAGAGTTGGCTTTTCACTGTTAGATGAAGTATGACTCTATGGGTCACACAATTGAGGTTTCTTATCTTCAGGGTGTTGCACAGTGTTATTAGTCAACTTCCTGTTGCCACTGTCTTAAGCTTTTAGGACTATAACTTCCAGAACCTTAGCTGCCTGTATGCTGCCATAATGATGATTAATTGAACCTCTGATATTTTAACTGAGACTCCTCAATTAAATGATTTTATTGTTTGTTCTTGTTTTGTTTTTAAAAGTTGTCAGGGCCTGTGTTGTCTCTTCACAACAATACAAACCTCACAAAGACAGAAGTTACTACCAGGGTCTGGGGTATTGCTGTGATAGGCTGGGCCTATGATATAGTTTCTCAGATGAGTTCTCAGTAGTGTTGTTCTGCAAGCTTTCCTCTCCCTTTATGACTCTTCATTGTGATTTCTTTCTCAGGGCTATAAGCAATTTGAAGAGCCAAGAAATGGTGCATGTTTAACTCCCATTCATTTCCCAATAAATGAGTAGGTGAATACAGCATGAAGACCATGTCATGAAGTAAGTGTGAGAAGTACCAGGATTTTATAACTATATTGGAAAAGAAGAAGACATTTCTAATGTATCACACTTACTCTTTTACACATGTATGGGTTATTTTAGGATGCAGTGACCTATGATGATGTGCACATCAATTTAACTCAGGAAGAGTGGGCTTTGCTGAATATGCCCCAGAAAATGGTCTACAAGTATGTGATGCTGCACACATAGAGAAATCTCACTGCTAAAGATAAGATTGCATTTTCCTTCTTGCTTGAAAATAAGGGGACAGGTATCCTTGCTTATTGATACTATTGTCTAATTTCAATTGAGTAAAGACTAAATTAGTCGAATAAGGCATAGTTCTTAGAATTTTTTAATATATTAACTTACATTCTGTACTATTTCGATTAATATATGATATATATTCTGGTCTTATATTTCAGGCTACTTTTGGGAAGAATTTACTATTAAAGAACATTGTCAACGTTCTAGAAAAAGTGAATGGTAAATACATTAATTTATACAAATTAACCTCTGAAACAATTTTAATTTTTCATGCAACTTTTATATAAAAACAACAGTGTACATAAGCACAGCTTAAACTTTATTGATTTTTCTTAATTTCTCACAAACAAGTACCTCAATGTCACATAGCTATTCTGTGTTTTCAAGGAATTCCTGTGGAAAAAAGACAAGGATACAATGACTAAACACATACCACTGTTTGAATTATAGCCCCATGAAAGATATGCTGTATTTGCAAGACCCAGTTTCTCTGTATAGCAGTGCCTGTCCCTGGCATTTATTCTGTAGACCAGGCTGCCCTTGAACTCAAACATTTACATGCCTCTGCCTCTTGAGGGCTGGGATTAAAGTTTCACCTTTGGGAAATATAAAACCATTTGGGATACATGAGGAATAGTTATTACAACTCACTGAGGCTCTGAATAATCATATCAGGGTAAATTGAGTGGCACTGATCTTTCTGCAGTGAGAACAAGAGGTACGGGTGTTGTTGCCTTATTTGAGACAGCAGGCATACAGACATTTAGGGGCTTGTATGGGAAACTTAGTAGGTATAGGCATCTGCACCTCCATGATATATGCCTGAAGACATGAGCTCAATCACCAGAACACATCCATAGAAGATATATCTTATAGCATCTGCATTCCTGAAATGCACATCATGAGCAAACATAATGATAAATAGTAAGAACAATATTTAGTCATTCTTACTGGGATAGCACAGGCTCTTCCTGATTTTGATTATTTAGAGATCTTTCTGCAAAATTTGAGTTTATGTGAGTTTTAACATCCTAGTTAGTTTTGTTGTGTTGAGTTTTGCTTTATTCCGATTGGCTCCAGACCTTTACCAACCATTTTTTCTATCACAGGAAATTCTGGATAGGGTTATTACTGAAGAGGAGGGAAGCCTCTTGAGACAGCTTATCAAAAGCATATATTTTGCAGTCTTGGCATTGTGCTGACCTTGCCACCAAACTATGGGCAGGACATGCATGCCCAACATGGCCACACCATGGATACCTCTTCTCTCCCTCTTCTCTGCTCTGTGTTGGCTAACTTTTTTCACCACCCTTCTTTTCCCTCCAACAATGAACTCCAGGTGGCCTCATTGAGTTTCTTGTTTGTGTTTCATTGCTAACTGCTGTAGCAAATGAACAACAATATCCATCTTTTAGGAAGAATTGAGTACCCTTTGTAGTGAGTTACCAGGGAAGCCAAATTTCAGGTGTGTCAGTTCAGAGTGATTGGGAGCTGGTGGGTATCTAAGACAGAGGAATATGTTGTGAGTTTAGCAATGCAAATGGAAGCATTCTAGTTGGAGGAGTGATATATATGACAAAAGTGGAAGGAAGTTACCGTTTTCACTCTTTTTACAATATTTCTGTTTTATAGAGCATAATAATATATTCTTAAATTTTTATCTATTTATTTATTTTTATAAACATTTCCATTTAAATGAAAACAAACATGTATAGACAATATTTGGGAATTTGGACATCGTTTTTTCCAAACTACTTCCTGCTGGTAAGGGGTGCTGTCTTAGGGGATTCTAAGAAGATGCATAAATCCTGGCTGTAGTCTGTAAGTCTGCATTGTCCAGCTGTTTTGAATGTAGGATCACCTGGTACTCTGTTTCAGGCAGTCTGGCTTGATCAAACCACATTAGTCTGGAAGGAATCCACAGCTTTTCATTTTCTGTGGAAACAAAAATAGAAATCCTTTTGCCCAGTAACTTGTCCTTGACCTTAAATTTTGGAGTCAAAGCATTTTTTTTATTTAATTGATTATTTTACATGTCAATCCCAGTCCCCTCTCCCTCTCTCCCTCCCTCCCTTTTTCCCTCTCTGCCCTCTCACATGCACCCTAATCACCCTCCCCTCCCATCCCCCCCACCCGAACTCCATATATAGGGGAATGTCATCCATTTTGGGTCATGTAGGCCTGACAGGTCATGTGAAGTAGGGACTATGGCTTTGGGTCTGTGTCTCCACTCCACCACTGGTTAATGACTTGGGGCAAGTCATTTAATACCTCTGACTGTTTCGTCTGCAATAGAAAACAAAAAGAAATCCCTGCTACTCCACCCCCACAAGCTTAAACTACCTATCCCAGAACGTTTCACCTTCAAACAGTAAAGAAAGCAGGCACAATAGAGCAGAAGGCACTCAGGCTATTTATGCTTCAGATTATACGTTTCCCCACCCCACCCCTGTCTGCTTCCCCCCATGCCTAGTTCCAGTCTATTGCTGATGGATATTTGTGTTGTTCCAGTTTGCGGCTACTATGAACAGAACTAGTGTGTACATTGGAGCATGTTCCTATCTCTCTCTCTTTCTCTCTCTCTCTCTCTCTCTCTCTCTCTCTCTGTGTGTGTGTGTGTGTGTGTGTGTGTGTTTGTGTATGTGTATGTGTTTGTGTGTGTGTGTTTTAAACAAGCATTTATTGAGGGCAGGAGCCACAGAATGAGTTGAAGTCAGAGACAATTTGTGGGAGCCAAGCAAGTGACCTTACCATTTTACTGGCCCTGACGT
Organism: Phodopus roborovskii; assembly: GCF_943737965.1. Classification (NCBI taxonomy): domain Eukaryota; kingdom Metazoa; phylum Chordata; class Mammalia; order Rodentia; family Cricetidae; genus Phodopus; species Phodopus roborovskii. The sequence goes on along the minus strand of NW_026126920.1, from coordinate 103,081 downwards.
TCCGTTCCAGTTTTAGACTTTTGTGTAGACTTATGACTGTGCACTGATGTTTCCATTTGCCTGTTGATTTCCCTGACAACTGACAAGTCTGCAACCTGTTCACTTGCTTACTGGGCCATCAAAAGAGCACGGGGTTTCTGAAATGTCTGCCTGAGCCCTTGATAGGTTTATACTGGGCTGTCTTTTTCTACTGATTTGCATTTGTTTCCCTACTTTGGCTAATGGCCCTATGTCTTCTTTATATTCCAACTATTTCATTTCTTACTGTGTTGCCTTTCTGGCCCATTTTAAGTGTATTCTGTTGGAGAGAATTCTTAACTTCAAGAAAGTTCAATTTGTGCTGGAGATGTGTGTAGCTCAGTGTTTAGAGTGCTTGCCTAATATGCATTCGACCCTGGGCTTTATTCCTAGCTCTCCATAAACTGTGTATGTATGGTGGTATATACCTATAATCCCAGAACTTGGGAGGTAGAATCAGGAAGATCAGAGGTTCAAGATCATCCTCAGCTACACAGCTACATAGCAAGTTCAAGGCTAGCCTGTTATTGGAGACCCTATCTCAAAAAGTAAACAAGTAAGCAGAAGGAATAGAGTTTAGTTTCCAGCATCCATATGGTGAGCTCACTACCACCTGTAGCTCCAGGTGTAGTAGGGGATCTGATGGCTTCTTTTTTTTTTTTTTTTTTTTTTTTTGAGGGCACCTGTATGCATGTGCTTGTATATACACACAGACATATACACAAAAATAAAAATAAATATTAAAAACACACAAATCTATCAATCTTTTTTAAATAGTTGTCTTCATGACCCTTTTTTCCCCTCATGTCTTACTTTACACAATCTTTTCCTACCAGGAGAGTAGTAGATGCCTTTAATTCTAGCACTTGAGAGACAGAAGAATCTGTGAGTTCGAGACCAGCCTGGTTTAACATAGTGATTACAGAGAGATCCTGTCTCAAAAAACAAAAACAAAAAGCAAACAAAAACAAAATAAAAGAAAAAAATCCCAAACAACAACAAAAAGCCCAACTTCTTCCTTATCAAGTCCAAGTTTATGAAGATATTCCTGAGGAGTCAACCCCTTCGCAAAGCTAATCTCAGCAGTGAATGAGTTACTGCCTAGAAACTGCCCTTCACTGAACCTTGATCTCAAGGATTCTGCTAGGCTGGCTGGTTAATGCACTGCAGGGATCCCCTGTCTCCATATTTTCCCTCTCCTCAGTATTTGGAGAAATAGTCATGTGCCACTGTCCCGTACCTTTTACCCAATGAGCCATCTCCAGCCCCAGCCATCCTGGTAGAGGGTCTACCTAATGGCACGATGGTGAATAGTTTGTATAAAACAGCTGTTGCTGCCTCCAGCTATGTACTTATGTTTTGGGTATTACAAATAAGTTCTCCTATAGGGTTCTTAGCCACATAGTGACATTTAGGAACTGGACACCTCAGAAAGATACCCAGGACAGTTACCATGGGATTTGTTGGTACAATGGTGGCAGTGCCCTTCTTTTAGTCCTTACCCCAGGGACCAGGCCAGCATCTGGTCTTAGCTGCCTTGGGAAGCGATCCCAATATGTGAGGCCCAGTAACTGAAAATCTCTGCCTTTGTGTCTCTGTGGTGTGTGTGTGTGTGTGTGTGTGTGTGTGTGTGTGTGTGTGTGTGTATAATATAAAAAACTACCCAGTCCAAGTAAATGCAAATAAAGTAGTCACATCACCACACCACCCTAAACATGCACTTGGTAACTTTTATCTGAGATGATTCATTGAGTGATGGACTACTATACTTACAAAGTGGGTGGTCGTGGGGGACCTCTACTCGGAGAGAGTGATGTACTGTGTGAACATTAATGGTAGACTGACAGATGTGTATTACCTTTTTGCAGAAAAATCTCTCATCTGGTTGTGCAAATACCCCAACTTTGTGCTATTTTGAGCTTCCAATATATCACTGGTTGGGGTTGGGGAGAAGACATTTAGTGGCAAACCATCATGTTGAGTTCTCCCCATGCAGGTACAGTGACATGGGTAGCCACAAGAGCTAGCCTATAGTAAAGAGTAGCAAATAACTGGAAATGATTTTTAACTTTTACTTCTGCTTTAGATATTTATACAATAACTTAGTCCTCAGCAATGACTGTATTTAATAAAACAAATTCTCAAAATCCCTCCACATGCCCTAACTGGTTACTCAGAGCTCTGTAGAGGATTGGGCGGTAGAGCAAACTCAGCTCTTTGATGTGTTTGTTTCTCTTTTGGGTGCTTGGTGGCCCAGAAGCTGAGTTTTCAGACAAGCTTTAGTGCTCAGAGAAGCCTACTCTGGCTTGTGGGAGAACCCTTTCTTCAGATTTTACTTTTACAGCATCTATGACAATCGCAACACTGAAGTTCATGTTATGCACTTTCCTAAAGAGGAGAAGAAGGGGCCATGACTGCATGGGTGTGGGCCACTAAGTGCATCCCGGGATTCTAAATTCTTACCTTATTAATATGAAGGCCATGCAGCTTTCAATCATTTGCTCATCTTGCTGATTTTCATTGTTACCTAACTACTATCTAGAGCTTCTAGTTCCCCACAAGATAAAGTCCAAACTCACTCCTTAGCTTTGTTTGGAAAGTTTTGAGGATTTTTTTTTTTTAAATGAGCCCTGAGGAATTTGACCCTTGCATACCTGGGTTCTAGAAAACAGAGTTTTAACTCTTAAGTCTAAAAATACATAGCATTTTGCTGCAGGTGAGAAACCTACCTCTAAGGATGAATAGGACATATCAGCCACAGTCCCAAAGGAACACATACAATTCACTTTTCAGAACAAATGCAGTTCTGCAGGGCCTAGGGCACCAAGAGCTAGCACAGTGCTTAAGTGCAGTTAGAGGACCCCAAGTTCAGTTCCTAGCACCCACATGGTGGTTCACAACTATCTGTAATTCTTTTAACAAGGGATCTGATACCTTCTTCTGGGTTCTGAAGGCTCCTGTCACTCAGGAACAAATGCATGCACATTTAATAAATAAAAAATTTTGAAAGTAAAACTGAAACATTGATATTAGTATGTATATGGAGCTATTGTTTTTCTTATGTATTTTTAGATAGATATTAATAATTTTAAAATGGCTCTTCTCCTGTATTTCCTAGGTCATATGTCTCACACTAGGTACTCTGACATTTTCAGAAGCTTCCCAAATCCTTATAGTCTCCAGGATTTTAATATTACGTCCAAAGTAGCCTCACTACAGTAACTAGTGTACATCACATCTTCATTTGGAATTTCATTTGCCAAGTGTTCCTCAACACCACAAACTTGCAGCTCAGCCTATTTTTTGTCAAGAAAGAGCCTGGAATTTATTGTTAATTATGACAATCATTTAGCCACTTGTAGCTGGTGGCTTCTGTGTGTGGACTGGAAAGACATAGAACATCATTGTGCAATTTCCACTAGGCCTGGCCTGGAAGTTCAGTGATAACACCTGCCATGCAGTATTCCTCTCTATGTTTAGACTGCAGGCAGCTGCGTGGGATGGAGCCCTATGTTGCATGCTGCACTGCTTCCTCAGAAAAGGATGTGACTTTCTCATTGCCTCTGCTCCTTTTTTGGGTGCTGACCAAGGACATGTCAGGGTTCTCCAGAGCTACAGCACCTCATCCTCTGCCAGGAAGGTCAGTAACATGTATCAAAGGTGACTCCATCCCTTAAGGCAACAATCACTACAGGATGGGAAATTCATGTGCCTTCATCAGACCTGGGCTCCTGTTTCACATTTCTGTCTCATGGGCTCCAGGTTCGGATGTCTCACCAAACCCTGCTTCTGGCCCTCCCTGTTTTTCCAAAGTTTCCATCTCTGTCTAGACCTCACAGGTAGTCCATCAGTTTAAACATCTTGCTCCTACCCACATTTCCCCCTTCCTTCTGCAGTACAAACCCCAAGAGCTCTGGATCCTTGGGCAAGCCCAGATGCAAGATGTCAGCATCTCTGTTAGAGGTGTTGACCTGTGGCTCTGGGTCATCTTATCTCTGTGTGCCTCAAATGATACTTCCCACATCTCTTATCCCACTTATTGCTTAGCAAAGGTCCCATATAATTACATAGATGGCTAAGGGGAAACTCTCTCCTATCTGAAGATTACTTTCCTTTCCTGTTATCTTCGGCATGTGCTCTCACTTCTTTCTTGGGCTTCAGGAACTCCCTAACAGTCACCTTTCTCTTCGTGGAATTACTTAGAGATCACTTTCTCCTCCATGTTCCCTACCTTTCTCTGTTTACACATACCCTCAAGGTCTACTAACAACTTTTAAAACCTCTTAGGTCTACAGGCCACCAACTCTTTATATAAATTTGTAGCCTACATTTGTAGCCTCTGTTCATCACTCCGTTTATGCATTTATTTATTTATTTATTTATTTATTTAATTATTTATTTATTTATTTATTTTACAAAGGAATATGGTGGTAATGACATCTAGGTCTCTACAGATCCTTCCTTACTTTTCTGTAAATCCACTAAGCACAAACTCCTGAAAACATCTTAATTTTATCTACATTCAAACTTCACATTATGGGAGTGGTTTTTCTTTGGTAACTGACTTCTGCCTCACATTTACATTGGTGTTAGAGCTATAGTTTCAGAGTTTTTCTTTCATTCTTACTTTATTTTTTATGCCAGTACTTATACAATTAAATGCTTTATACTTAAATGCTTTGCTACTGACATATATTTGGATTACTTACAGTTTCATGCTGTTATGAAAAATGTTGCTTTTTTTGTTTGTTTTGTTTTGTCTTTCAAGACAAGGTTTCTCTGTGGCTTTGGAGCCTATCTTAGAACTAACTCTGTAGATTAGGCTGGCCTGGACCTCAGAGATCTGCCTGCCTCTGCCTCCTGAGTGCTGGGACTAAAGGCATGAGCCACCAATGCCTGGCAAATTGCTCATATTCTTACATAGTCTGGTGAAGGAAACATTGTTAAAAATTCATCACCAATACAAAGAACAAAAGAAAGGTTGAGTGTGATGGAATGCCTGTAATCCAGCACTCAGCAAGGCAAAGGAACAAGGATCATTCCAAATTTGAGGAGAGTCTAGGGTCTAATTGTTTCATTTTGAGATAATATTATTCTTTCTATATTTTCCTCTGGTTATTTGTAGAGTATTGTTTAATTTAATCTTCATATGACATATGTATGTGCACACAGTGACAGGATAAAATTCACTTATATAATAGTTGTACTTGTTATTGACAAAATTTAGGGGGAAATGCATGCTTTTTGAAAAGTATATAACCTTTCTCAGTCTATATTTTGCATTTTAAAAATGGGGGACAGTCAGTCCTGACTCTTCTCTGAACAATTCCGAGCAATTTAGATTATGTAAAAAAAAAAGTATTAAGAGGCAGACAGTCCCCAGGGCAGCAAGAAATTGCTAGCCAGAACTGAAGGCAAGGTGGCAACCACAGAGTTGGGTCTGGGGTGACAGCTACAGGCTCTGGCTGTTTCCTGCTGTTTCTGCTGTGAGACTGACAAAGCTGAGGAAAAAAAAAATCAAACAATTATAAGATTGAAAGCAAAGAGGTCTTAATCTAAAAACAATGTGGGGGAAATGCTACAATAAACATCTATTTCTTTAACATACAGACATAAAAATGCATAGCTCTCTAAGACTTCAACTAAGATAACTTCAGTATAGTGTGTTGCTTTATGTGTATACTCACCTCCAAAGGACAACTGGGAAAAGAGTATAAGTAGCCTGGATCATTTTCTGTGAATTGACGCTGTGGAATCTGAAATAATTAGGTGGTATACACAACACAAAGTGGACATTGTTTGCTCAGAAAGGCCCAAATGGAACAAATATATTTTCCAGGTCAGTTCAAGCAGATGTAGGAATAAGCTTATTTAGAAAACACTCTGGCTTGTCACCATGACCACTAAGCTGATCGAGATGGCTTTGGCAAGACCCAGACACGTGTTATGGAAACAGGGGACTGAGAGAACCGTGGTGAGGCCTTCAGAGATTTTGTTGGTCTTGGCTAAATTTACTCCTTCACCTCAACTATTTTTGATGGGAACAAGAATCAAGACTAACTTGAAGGCATGGTCTGCTGGGGAAAATAGCTGGAACACTGTGGAAATATTTTCCAGGGTCAAAATGTTGTTGGGGCCATGCTGGCTCCACTAGTAAGCCCCAAGGAGTCTCACTGATTCCTGCTGGGCTGGTGTGTTTGCTCTTTCATCTCACAACAGCAGAAGCTATAAGACACACGTTGCCAGGAAACACATGTGCTTTGTTTCACAAGCTCAGGGCTGAAAGTATATTGGATCCCTTTCACCTCTGAATACTCAAAATAAATGTCATAAAATGTGGGCATCATGGTGTGTGTGTGTGTCTGTGTGTGTGTGTGTGTGTGTGTGTGTGTGTGTGTTGGGGGGGGCTTGTACAGACACTCAGGTCTATTTTAAAGAGTACCAGGGATTTTACAGGCATGTTGGGATATTAAAAACATACTGGCCTAAAAAAAAATCTTTTAGTTTTTGAAATTACAATATATTTAAAACATTTCTCCTACCCTTCCCTCCCTCCAAGCCCTCCCATATACCCCCTCCTTTAGCTTTAGAATTCATGGCCTTTTTTTTATCAGTGGTTGCTACATGCACACACATACACACAAGTAAATATGCATGCACATATACATTCTTAAATACAGCATGCTTAGTCTGTATAGTGTTACTTGTATTATGTTTTCAGTGTTGACCACATAGTATTGGATAATCAACTGGTGTGCTCTTCCCTGGAGAAGACTATTTCTCAGTATTCCTTGGTTGCCTGGAGTTGTATAGAGTTGAAGCCTTGGGAGCTTCCTCCAGGCCACTGTAGCCGCATACTTAGGCAGTCATGTTGGAGAGAAATTATAGGTGTAGCTTCTGACATTACTAGGAGGCACATTCTCACAGCATTCTCTCAACACCTGACTCTTAACAATCTCTCCACCCCTCCTTCTGCAAAGTCCCCAAAAGCCTTACTTTCAGGAATTGTTTTGTACATGTACTCCTTGGGATTGTGTTGCCACAATTAGGCATTTTACTTAGCTGTGGTTTTTATGTAGTGGTTTCTGTTGACTGCAAAAAAGAAGTTCCTTGGATGAGGGTGAGGACTACACTTATATATGTGAGTATATGAACAAATATTTATAATGTAGTTAGGAATTATGTTGTTTTAGTACACTGGTGGTTGTAATTTATCGTCTAAGACCACAACTTAACTAGCCTTGGGTATTTGGCTACGTTTCTAGGACCAGGCATGCTTTCTATATTGTTGAGCAGGTAAGTTCAATTAGAGAGCTTTTGGTTACTATCAAGGTACGTGTGCCGCTTTTGTACTCTTAGTGATTATAGGCTGGCCTTCTCTCTCTCTCGGTTCATAGGCATCCCAACTGGGCATATTAGATTTTATACTTGACTGCACATCAGAATCATTTGTGAGACTTTTAAAAAATAAAAGCAAGCTGGGAGAGATGGCACATACCTGATCTCCCAGCACTCACTTGGGAAGTCAAACTAGGAGAATCAAGAGATCACATACTTGTAAATGGAGCTCTTAATTGGTCTAAGTAGTAAAAACCTGGAGTCAGATATAGAGGAAAACGCTGAGCAATCAGAGAGAAGGAGCAAGCCGCCACCACACCTTATCTCCTTAGTGCTTCAGCAGACAAGAGAGCAATTTCAATTTCTCCCAGCTTATATCCTGTTTCCGCCCAGCTACTTCACTTCCTTTCTGTCTGTACAGACCTCCAGATCTCTATGGTTAGCTAGTGGCAAGCTCCATTCTCTGACCTTCAGACAGCCCTTATTTGTGCAAGCAAGATATCATCACAATCACATCCAAACTGGATTAAACAGCAGTCTTGTCTTAAAAAATAAAACAATAACCTCAACATCCCAAATCTACAGATGCTTGTCTCAAGGGGGAAAAATGAGGTTGATAGGTTGTCCCTAAGTATCTGGCATCTTAAGGGTGTCATGGCAACTGGTATATACTGCCCTTTTCAGGACGCAAGAGTCCTATCAGTACTTCCCTGTTACTCATCTTATTTTAATTATTTTTGGTTTTTAGAGACAGGGTTTCTCTGTATAAGCCTTGGCTGTCCTGGAACTCACTCTGTAGACCAGGCTGGCCTTGTGCTTGCCTCCCTGTGCTGGGACTAAAGGTGTACCCCACCACCTGCATCAATCATTTTATTAACCTTTATGTATATCATTGAACTTTTCCCTTCTGAACCCCTCCTCCATTTTCCAATCTCCCAATACCATCACTGCCACCATTTACTGTCAACTTCTGATTTTTCTACTTTTAAAATTTCCTCTGCAAAATAAATTCAGATCAAGTAAGTGGGGAGGGAGGGGAAGGAAAGGAGGGAGAGAGAGATAGAGAGAGAGACAGAGAAAGAGAGAGAGATTGCATATCCTGCCTCTCCTTGGAGTGCTAGGATTATAAGTGTGCACCATCACTCTGAATTACATTGAAGATAGTTTTCTTATACATGCCACACAGATTTCTTCTCATGAATTCAAGGAGTCCAAAACTTTCCCCTGCTTGCTGAGATGCCACATTGCCTAGAAATAGCTCAAGAACTATCTAGGAGCAGTTTGTTAAACCTATTTCCTGCAGTATTACAAGGAACGATACTCTTCCACAGTTTCTCTTCTGATTTTTGTTTCCATTTCTTAATATATACCATACACAGTTTCTTATTTTTTATTGATGTCTATTGTTTTGTTTTCATTTATGCAGTATTTTTCCTTGTGGCATGTCACAACCTCTGAAAAGTCACATTAAGTTGAATAACTTAACAAAGCAAATGTTTACATAATTACCACACAGGCAACAAAATGCAAAGCCTTCAGGGTTCAAGGATATACCCTATCTACTTCAACTTTACACAGTCCTCCCCCCCCCCAGATTATATAATCTAACTTTTTAAAATACAGATTTTAGAATTTTATTACCTTTTTTTTCAGGATTTTTATTCTGCTCTGGTTTGAATGTAAACTGCCACCATAGACTTGTGTGATGGGCAGTTTGCTCCTCAGTAGTCTGTTTTGGCACATTGTTGAACCCCTAGGAGGTGGAGTCTTGCTGGAGGAAGAGGACCACTAGGGTCAGGCTTTGGAGTTTTATGCTCTGGCCTCACTTGCTTCCTGACTACAGAGGCAATGGAAAGGATTCACACTCCTACTACCAGGCTTTTCCTACCAAGACATACTATATATCCAAAATAAACCCTCTTTCCCTTAAGTGTTTTTCTGTTGTTGCTTTCGTTTTACTCTGTCAGGTATTTGGTCACAGGAACAAGGCAAGACACTGCTATACCTTCCCACATACCATTGATTTATGTAGATCTGAATTTTATAACATCTTTTTCATGTTTTACTTTCTCTACTGGTCAGACATGCTGTATGTAGCTATAACCTGTACATTTTCACTACTCTGGACATAGCATTTGGGGATTTTATAAAACTAGACTGTTTTAGAACCAGCCATTAGGCTTTGATTTCCATGATAGCACACCAATGTTGTGCTTTAGAAGGTGGGATACCGAGGAAAGAGGGTGTGCATGCTACATTTACTGGGTCCAATGTGTTGCTCCACTCACTGAATCTTTTGTGAGTTTGATCTGTCAGTCACAGAGAAAACTTATATCCTCTGTGATGATTGTGGGCTTCCATCAGTGTGTCAACTGTTGCTGTAAAGGCCACTCAAATCAAACTGTAGTTTTCCTACAGATGGAAACTTCCACCAAGTGGTATGGTAGGCTCTACAAGTGCCAGGCTCTCCTTTTATAACCCTGCAGTGCTGTCTTGAACATGCACAATCCTGTCATCTCCAAGCCATACCATCCATGAACGCTGGCTGGCCATTTTGTTTTCTAGCCTTCTGTTCTGGTTTAGACCTCCAGCACAATGCTGATGTGACTTAGGGGCAACAGGAGAACTCACTGTACTCTGGAGATTAAAGTGGAAGCATGTGACACATCACTACTAATCATGATGTTGAAGCTTATCGAATTAAGACAAAATATGTCACCCTATCGCCCTAAACTTCTGAGTAGCTTCCCCGTTTCGGCACAATGGACAAAAGCACTTGCAGTGACCTCTGAGAGGCTATGTGACCTGGCCCTTCATTGCTTCCCTGGCCAACTTTCCCACTATTTTCCCTGCTCACAGTTCCAGGCACAGCATGCCACCTGCTGTTCCATCGATACTTCATGTCTACACTGCTGTGTCCTCTCTGCAGACATCCCATGGCGAGCTCCCTTACTGAGTTCACGTCCTTGCTTAGAGCACATTCTCATGTGTACCTAGTGGCAGGCCTATTTCTCTTATACTTCCTCTAATTACTCAGGCCAATTCTCACTGGGGGAGGGAGGAGGGAAGATACCAAAGCTAGCATGGTCTCAAGCAATGCCCTGCGCACATGCCTAACTGACATGGCACCTTGTCAGTCTTCCTCTGGACCTGTGTGGCCTGGACAAATCTCTCTTTCCAGATGTGCTTCATGAGCAGGCCTCTAAGGATGCTTGAGGTTTCCCTGTAGCCTTAGAGGCTTCTACTGTTTTGTATTTGCTGCTTCTCCCTTATCCCAGATTTCATGGTGACAGGGCATCCTGTGTTGTCATCTCTACTCACTCCCTTGGTGAGACTGCCTCTGTCATGGCTTAAATTCCCTCCATGGATGCTCATATTGCTTTGTTTCTAATCCAGACCAAGCTGTTGAGGTTGGGACTTGAATGTTTACCCCTTTTTTGATACCTCATTTGACATCTCAGGATTATATAGAACAAAATTCCCACCTTTCTCTTCTTTTCACCTACACTCCCAAATCCCTGCTTCTGATCCAGCTGATACCTAGCCTTACCTAGCAGTGGCCCAGCTGCAAACACTTGGAGTTAACCCTAGTTCTCTTCTTTGAGACACGGTGGATAGGCTGTTTTACCTCCAAAACATACACAGAACCAAGCTCTTCTACAGTGTTGGCAACTTGGAGAGACTCTGAGCAGTATCCATTACTGCTGAATATCCGCACGACACCACACTTTGTTTATATAATTCTTTGTTCTACCCCAAAGTGGAAAACTCCAAATGTGCATCAGTAGTAAAGCAGATGATTAAATGATAGGCTGTTCACATAAGACAATGTTATATAACCACGAGAACAAGCAAATGATTTCTCTCTGTAAAACAGAAATGAATCCTCAGAAATCTCACTCCAGGGGTGGATGGAGCAGGACTTAGTGGAATATATAGGGTGAATAATCCCATTATAGTTACAAACTATGACAAAAACTGACAGCTCAGATGAACCACAGTGCTATTAGTCAGGAGAGTGCTTTTGGAGAAAGTATGTGGGAAAGAGAAAGGGGCTCTGTGGGCACAAATAATGGGTGTTTCTTCATCTGGGCTCTGGAGGAATCCTGAGGCAGGATCTCTGAACCCTATCCTGTGGTGTGTGTACTCTGCAGTCTGCTGAGTCTCAGACATTCTTCCCACCTGAACACTTCTAGTGTAACCTGCTACTTCTTACTTGTATCACCTTACTCTCAAACGACTTTTAATGTTATTGTCAATTTTTCATTATTCGAAAGTTATCCACCTTGCAAAAGCTTTCCATGTCCTTAAATATAAAATCCTGACCTCGTGGCTCAGTAGTTAAGGGCACTTTTTACTCTTGCAGAGGACGTGGTTTCTGTTCCCAGCACATACATGGCAGGTCACAGCCCATCTGTAACTTCAGTTCGAGGATTCAACACCCTCTTTTGGTCCCCCTAAACCACCAGGTATACATGGGGTACACAAAAACATGCAGGCAAAACACTCATACATGAGGCCAGAGAAATGGCTCAGAAATTAAGAGCACTGACTGCTCTTCCAGAGGCCCTGAGTTCAATTCTCAACAACCACATGGTGGCTCACAACAATCTATGATGAGATTTGGTGCCTACTTTTAGCATGAAAGAATACATGCCAGAACACTTTATATATAATAAATAAAATCTTTAAAAAAACACTCATACATATAAAATAAATCCCAGCTCTTAGGAGACAGAGGCAAATGGATATCTGTGAATTTAGGTCTACCTGGTCAACAAAGCAGGTTCCCAGACAGCCAGGGCTACCCAGTGAGACCCTGTCCCTAATCAATGCTCCTTGAGTACTTACAGCTGTCTCACAGGCATACCCTTCCCTGCCCTTTCCCGAGTGAGGGCCCCTCCTGAGCAGCGCCTGCGATGTGGGGTTCTCTTGACTTCAGACAGCATTGCCCACTGCTTTTGTCCCGCCTCGTTCATCACTGGCTTGTTCTGACCACTTTACTGAAGTTATATCTACAGTCTTCCAGCACTCCACCTCTAATTATTCTGCTGCTCTGTTACCACTGTTTAACACTTGGCAGGAATTTCTGTAGTAAACCCTAAAATGTGTCCACCTAGAACCTAAAGGTTTTTTTTTTTTTCCCCCCGGATGTAACTGAGAGTCTCAAGATGAGACCATTCTGTATTAGTATGGACACTAAATCCAATTACAAGTGTCCTTAGAAAAGAAAACACAGAAAAGAAGGTGATGTGAGGGTAGAACAACGCTCCAAGTGATGTGGTTTTTAAGTCACTGAACAAATGGGTCCCCAGCAACCACCAGGAGAGGCCCTTGGGACACATCTCGCAGAACACAGCATGACCCAACTTACCACATCTTGACTTAGGGATTCTGACTTCTGTATGTAAGATCAAATTTCTGTTACCTTAAGCCATCGACTGTGCAATTTGTTAGAGGAGCCATAGGAACTAATGCATATAATTGTGTAATTTAGCTACTATGATTTGTATTTTAGATCCCCTTTTCAGCTCCATGAAGGCACACATTACTTTGTTCATGCTGGCTCTCAAATGACACACAGCAGGCACTCAAGCAAATTTAAAAAAAAAAAATGTTTTTATGTATGAAGTTTACTAAATATTGTTGGAAATACTCTTGAGATTTGGTTGGATAAACAAGCTATGATAGACACACACAGGATACTTCCCAACAACAAACAAGGTATATTAATGGCATGCACTCAGTATATTAAATATACTTTGTTGATTGAAAGAAGCCACGTTTAACAACTAACTTATGATATTATCATATGAATTCTAAAAAAAAGGCACATTGAGCTATCAAAAGAAAAAGCAGACCACTGGTTGCTAAGGACTCAAGATCTGGGAGAGTTATAGCAGGGGCATTGAGAAATAGATATCCTATTTCCCAATTGTCGTAGTAGTTATGTGGGGATTCACATTTTCCAAAACTCATCAGATATTTCCTTATAATGGATATGCATTACCAAAAGATCTGAGAAAACAAAGCAATTAAAAACTTAGGATAATATATAATCATCTAAAGCAAACACTATGCTCCCTAGAATAAGCCTAAATTGTTATTTTGTAGTCCAAAAATATGGGTAAGGCTATCAAGCACAAGAAAAATGAAAATATAAAACCAAAACAGCATTGGACAGTGGCTTACTAAAAGGAACTTTACAAGACAACACAGACAACTGAATTCATACTGTAGACCTCTAGGACACTCCCCCATTGCTCTACAGAGATCCAGCACAAACAGCAGAAAGCCCAGTCATGCAACCTCTGCTGGGTGGTAAACCGTGGTAAATAAGGATCTGGGAAGTGACAGGCTGATGTTGATGGATGTTTATTTGGGGAGAAATAACTTACACCAGTAACAGATGATCGCCACCACAGGTTCCAGTTTCAAGGATGCCTCCGGATGCTCTGTCTCCAACCAGGAAGTAAGAACACTAGCTGGGTTCCAGCATCCGAGCCCCAGCCCTCCCACTCCCTGAAGGTGATGTCCACACCTGCCCCCACCCCCAATGGGCAACAGGTGCAGGCAGGGTGGATATCTCACTACAATTCCCCATTTAGTCTAAAGAAGAGATTTAGGCTTGACTACATTGATGGGAGCTGTCCTGAGAGAGACAGTTTGTTCATTATTCACAAACACCACACCCACCCTTTTCTCTCTACTGTCCTTTCTTAAAATGGATTACTTCAGATCACTGTTTGCAATTATAACCACTGGTTGAAGTATTCAAGGGTTTTGCTGAATATTATCAGAGCTCAAGCTTTTTTTTTTTCAAGTTAGTTTATGGGCTCAGAAACATTATTGGCAGCTTTCAAGTAACAGATGTTTACCAAGGAAGGAAAATTCCAGACCAGTTTTATTGCGAATATTGTAAAACTGCTCAATACCGTGTCACCTGACAAGGCCCAGCAATATATATATGGAGAAAGTGTCATAACTGAAATCATAACCCAGGGAGAGGCAGGCTGAAGCAAGGATATGGTGTCATTACTTACGGGGTAGCCCCAAGGGAGAAGGAAAGGGAATCAGCAGGAACCTCAGGTGCAACAGAATGGCTATAGACCCTGGGAAGACAAGATACACTGAGCCTGAGAGCAAAATTTTTGTATTTTAGATGACTGCTGTTAGGCATTCTGCCTTCCTTGCCTCCTGAAGGGCACACAAACTTGGGTGAGGCTGCACACCTCTCAAAGTGCAGGCGGCAGAAGGCTGGCTGTGAGTTGCTTTGACAGAAGTTACAGGTTATAGTCCTTGATTCCTGAGAGGTTTTTAGGTACACTGCAGCACACCAAGACATACACACACACACACACACACACATATATATATATATACATACATACATATACATACATACATACATATATATGGTGAGCTCTTTTTAGATTCAGGCACTTTATTACTTACATCAGTAACAACAGAGAGGAAGCCAAAGGTGCCAGCTTCTCGGGTCTTCTTCCCACAAACCAAGAAGTACAATGGCTCATCAAAACAGGCAGGGTACCAGCAACAAGAGTTGTGAGATACTCTACTATTGGGAAGTCAAGCCTAGACCCCCTCCCCTAGCAAGTAGTTTTGTATTTTGCATGTCCCAAGGGAGAAGGGTGTCAGTGGGAGATAGCTTTAGATGGCTTCACATACTCCTGTGTTCTGAGAGAATCAGAAGGCAGCCTGACAAGTCTGAGATTAGCAACATTAACACTTGTCTGTAAAAGCCACTCCTCTACCCACCCAGGAACTGCCATTGCTAAGAGAAGTACTATGAACAAACTCTAAAACAAACAAACAAACAAAAAAAACATAAAGAAAAGCACCCAGGAAATGAAGGCACTAAGATCAAGATTTCAAAGCCAGTCTAACAATTATAGCAAGACCCTGTCTTTAAAAAATAAATAAAACCTAAATCCAGTCAATGGTGGTGCACACCTTTAGTCCCAGCACTCAGGAGGCAGAGGCCAGAGGATCTCTGTGAGTTTGAGGCCAGCTGAGTCTACAAAGTGAGGTACAGGGCAGTCAGTGACACTCAGAAAAACCCTGCAATTAACGACAAAAAAAAAAAAAAAAAGCCATGTGCAATAAATGGAGTTGACATTGAATTGCAAAGACCTAGTCCAGGAATGTTTGTTTTTGTTTGGCCCAGGTCCAATTAATGCCTAGGTTTAGCAATCCAGGCACAATCCTCATCCCCATAAAGAGGGTACATTCCCAGTATCCTCACTCCCCAGTGGGACCGAGCAAGGTGTTCTCCAGTGCTAACATTCTTCTTTCCCACCCCTCATTCTATGCCTTTGTCCATCCAGGGATCCGCCCCTGTACTCCCAAGTACTTAAACCAAATCTCCAGGATTTGTGACAAGTCCAAATAGCAAAGCTGACCCAGAAACATCCCTAGAAAAGAACTCTGGGCACCCAGTACTCACAATTTAAAAATTGGGATAAAGTCAGGCAGTGGTTGTACATGCCTCTAATCTCCTCAGCACTCAGGAGGCAGAGTTTAAGGCCAGCCTGGTCTATAGAGCAAGAGCGCTATACAGAAAAACCCTGTCTTGAATTGCCCCCCCACAAACTACAACCCAAAACACACCACACCACACACACACACACACATACACACACAAATGGGATGAAGAGAAGGCAGATTCTGTTTAGCCACTGTTATCTCAAATGTCCCAGAAACATTTAGATGCATCCAGTGCACGGGCAGCAAAATATGCTCAAAATCAGGTCCAGGGACTATAAAGGTTATAAAGGAGACCAAATTCTCAAATGCCATGCCTAGAAGTCCTTGTCTGAACTGGTGCTCTAGTTGGGAAGGAACGAAAACCATCTGGGTAGACCTTGGTTTTCCAAATTCCCCTGAACTCTGGAGTCACATTCCCTTCCTACAGGAGAGTCTTCTCCCATTACCTGGAACATGACATCTTTCCAGAACAGCCTAGCAAGGCTTGTTGGTCATTCTGGATATCTGAGTCTAATCGTCTCTCAATCAGTGTGGAAAGCAGTGTTTCTGGTTCCTAGTGACCACAGGTAATGCAATGGCTGCTGCTCTCTTGCTTTGGACTCTTCAAGCCACTAAGAAAGCAGTCCAGGAGAGGAGAGGCTACACGGGAAGAAGGTGACAGCTCAAGAATCATTAAGAGCTGGAATTAGTGCAATGTAAGGGGAAAGAAGTATGCATGGGAATGCTTGCTGATGTTTACGGGCAAGGGCTGACCACAGAAGGGCTCATCGAAGGTAAAATCTGTAATAAATAGAAAAGGGTGGAGATTAAAAAAAAATTCCCCGTGGCTTCAGTACAGTTTCCAAGAGTAAAGAATATAGGCTGTCCTGCTAACCTTCTAGTTGCTGGCATTTTTCTTTATTTTATTGTTTAAAAAAAAAAAATGACTATCAGTCACTGTGCTCAGACAAAAAAGTGTAATACACAAGACGATGGAGGCTGAATGGGGTGTACTGTGGGAGAAGTTTACTGGTTGCTTTAACATACCACCCCTTTTATACCTGGATGTTGAAACAGAATTCACACATCAAACCTGTGAAATGTCTGATATAGTGGATTTTAGTATATATACCACACTGTAAAACCTCTGCTACTAATCCCCAAACACCTAAACTAAAACTAAAAATTAAACCATTTAGAATCTCTTCATCTCCACTTGTGGCTCCCTGACTAACTACATGCAACCTGACTAGAGGGAGAAACTGACCCTCATTTACAGGAGTATGATGAACACAGTATCTCGGATTTGTCACACTTCAGTAGAAGTGTTAAGAATATTTTCTGCAAGTGTCTTAGAGTTCCAGTAGGACAGAGTTTTGGCTACAACAGTCCTATATTTATGCAAAGTTTGGAAGAATGAGACAGGGTCTTTACTCATCTTTTCTCTTTCCTGAGCTGTTGAGGCACACAGGCAAAACTTGAGCTAGTCCTGAAATTTTCCAGCATGGAAGGAAGAGATACCAAGCCTGCTTTTGAATTTGAAATGGGGATAGCCTGAAATTCCAATGGAGCCTGTGAGTGAGCTAGCAGAGCAAGTATCTAAGTAGGAAATCTTTGATGTGTGTTGGCAACTGTTTGCCAAGAACTCTCCTAGTTACAGCACGGGTGCTGGAAAAAAATGACCCCTGCATACACACACACACACACACACACACACACACACATTGCACACACACTTACTTGGCTCCCCATGTCCATGGTGTACTATGTTGTTGGGTGTGTGTGTGAAAGAAAATGCCAAGAGTCCTTAGCTGAGGGCTGTGGGTCAAGGTCTTCCTGCTGGAATAATTTTATTCATTTTCTTTTATTTATTTATTTATTTATTTATTTATTTATTTATTTATGTATTTATTTATTTTGTCTTTTTGACCTCGGGTTTATCTGGGTAGCTGTGGATCCTATCCTGGCTCTAGCTAAGAAGACTAGGCTGGCCATGAACTTGCAGAGATCTGCCCGCCTTTGCCTCCTTAGTGCTGAGATTAAAGCCTGTGCCACCAATGTCCAGCAGAGCTCCTGAAGTCTTAAACATTCCTGAGCCCCAGGCTTGCATTCCCAGTACAGTAACTATACTTGAAGTTACAGGAGACTTCTGTTTTTTCCAGTCCTGAACCTCCAGCACAAAGGTTACCCACCTGGGAATCTTAAGTGAGTTTTCAGCAGCTTCAGGTGGTAAACAAGCTCTTACCATTGGCAGATATAGGCAAAGAATGATCAGCCTGCCTGAGTTTGGAAGCATGAGACAGGGTCTTTGCTGGGATACTGCTGTTCTTTGTAGCTGCATATCCAAAATTGGTTTGCATCAGTTGGATGTAGAATATTTTTCCCCATTATCCAACCTGCTTTTTTTTGCTGGACCATTGTGATATGGGCACACCTACCTCCCCCCACCCAACACTCCAGTTGTGTGACAAAGGGTAAAGTAGTAAATATTCTCTTATTATGGGTACATGGGAAAAATTTTTTGCTTTGAGTGCTTAGGATGTTTGCTTATGGATTATTAAGTTGAAGGGGGAAATAGGACAAAGAATATTTACCTCACTTTCCATGAATAGAGGAATGTTGCATGACACCTCCAAAGAGCTGGCCCCATTACCCAGTGAAGAAGGAAGGTTGGTCTTTGCTTAAGGGGCAGAGATTTGTGCTGTCTAATAAAACAAATAAATAAAATAACAAAAATGAAAAGCTTTCCCTAACTTGAAATCATAAAAGCTTTGTTTTCCTCCTCTAATTTCTTAAACTCTGTCTTGTACCTATGGCCTGTGATGTACTTTTTTCCATCCTTTTTTTCTTGTGTGTGTGTGTGTGTGTGTGTGTGTGTGTGTGTGTAAAATGTGGTACCAACTAAGGCTCATTATTTTATGTTGTTGTTTTGTTGTTTTCATGACAAAAAGATTGCAGAGCTCTTTTGCTTGGGTAACATTGTTGAGGTTTCAAGAAGTGATGGAAAGGTTGCTAGGCAGAACTGAGAAGGTGCCCACACTCGCAAATTAGTAGGAGCAAGCAGGCTGTCACAGAGACAAGTTGATGTGAGGCATACCAGACCTGCTGTGGTTGCTCCTTGGTACTTTGACTTAAAATTAGACTATCTTGAGGCCTTTCTGTGTTAGAGCATAAATCAAAACAGCTGTGGGGAACATGTCTGTGGCTCCTGCTCCCAGGTGTCTCTCAGAATAAACCTCACAGGCCTAGGCCTCTTTCAACAACAAGCTGAAAGTAAAACCCAACTGTTTATAGAGCAGGATTCCCCACTGCAAAGCAGGATCTGCTGAGATGACGCTTTCCTGTTCCTGGAAGGTGTGGTGAGGAGAAATGTTAGAAAGGTGGTGGTGTTGTTCTGTGTGCCTGCAAGGGATGAGGACATCTAAACAGTACCAATAAGGGAAAAGGTAAGATCCCTTGATTTGTACCCTATCAAATAGTCAAGGGAGTGAAGGCTGACAACCTTAGGCCCACCCCTATTCCAAAGGAATATGGCTATTGCTTTCTGCTTTCCCTTTCCCTGCACCTGTTACTTTTCTTGGTGTCTCCCATGTGTAATTCAAGAAGACCTCTACCTAGGGACATATACCAGACTCAAAGTTGTGGAGGGGGACTTGGAAGTGTCCAGACTGTGGCAGCACTCTCTCCTCAAGTGAAGGAACCCTCTCCAACCAGGATAACCTTGGTGAGAAGCCCAGACAGCTTCCACCTCCACCAGGAATAAGCAAAGTAGGGCTTCTCTTTGTTTGTTCAAAGTGATTGATCTAATTTGGCTATCCATGTGATAATTAGGGTAGAGGGGTAAGTCACAACTCCAAAACCAGGAGACTTTGGACTCTCAGGAACCAAGAATAATCCTAAGAAGGAAGAGTGGAAGGGGTGGCTCACCCCTGCCCCCTCCTCCTGTAGATTGCTTTATTGCCACATGCTGAGCTCTTGAGCTAGCACTGCTAAATGTAAGCACCTAGAAGTAGGCTGTCTTGGGTAGGGAAGGTTTACTCATCTTTTTTCTTTCCTGAGCTGTTGAGGCACACAGGCAAAACTTGAGCTAGTCCTGAAATTTTCCAGCATGGAAGGAAGAGATACCAAGCCTGCTTTTGAATTTGAAATGGGGATAGCCTGAAATTCCAATGGAGCCTGTGAGTGAGCTAGCAGAGCAAGTATCTAAGTAGGAAATCTGTGATGTGTGTTGGCAACTGTTTGCCAAGAACTCTCCTAGTTACAGCACGGGTGCTGGAAAAAAATGACCCCTGCATACACACACACACACACACACACACACACACATTGCTTAGGCTCCCCATGTCCATGGTGTACTATGTTGTTGGGTGTGTGTGTGAAAGAAAATGCCAAGAGTCCTTAGCTGAGGGCTGTGGGTCAAGGTCTTCCTGCTGGAATAATTTTATTCATTTTCTTTTATTTATTTATTTATTTATTTATGTATTTATTTATTTTGTCTTTTTGACCTCGGGTTTATCTGGGTAGCTGTGGATCCTATCCTGGCTCTAGCTAAGAAGTCTAGGCTGGCCATGAACTTGCAGAGATCAGCCTGCCTTTGCCTCCTTAGTGCTGGGATTAAAGCCTGTGCCACCAATGTCCAGCAGAGCTCCTGAAGTCTTAAACATTCCTGAGCCCCAGGCTTGCATTCCCAGTACAGTAACTATACTTGAAGTTACAGGAGACTTCTGTTTTTTCCAGTCCAGAACCTCCAGCACAAAGGTTACCCACCTGGGAATCTTAAGTGAGTTTTCAGCAGCTTCAGGTGGTAAACAAGCTCTTACCATTGGCAGATATAGGCAAAGAATGATCAGCCTGCCTGAGTTTGGAAGCATGAGACAGGGTCTTTGCTGGGATACTGCTGTTCTTTGTAGCTGCATATCCAAAATTGGTTTGCATCAGTTGGATGTAGAATATTTTTCCCCATTATCCAACCTGCTTTTTTTTGCTGGACCATTGTGATATGGGCACACCTACCTCCCCCCACCCAACACTCCAGTTGTGTGACAAAGGGTAAAGTAGTAAATATTCTCTTATTATGGGTACATGGGAAAATTTTTTTTGCTTTGAGTGCTTAGGATGTTTGCTTATGGATTATTAAGTTGAAGGGGGAAATAGGACAAAGAATATTTACCTCACTTTCCATGAATAGAGGAATGTTGCATGACACCTCCAAAGAGCTGGCCCCATTACCCAGTGAAGAAGGAAGGTTGGGCTTTGCTTCAGGGACAGAGATTTGTGCTGTCTAATAAAATAAATAAATAAAATAACAAAAATGAAAAGCTTTCCCTAACTTGAAATCATAAAAGCTTTGTTTTCCTCCTCTAATTTCTTAAACTCTGTCTTGTACCTATGGCCTGTGATGTCCTTTCTTTCCAAACTTGTTTTTCGGTGTGTGTGTGTGTGTGTGTGTGTGTGTGTGTGTGTGTGTGTGTGTGTGTGTGTGTATAAAATGTGGTACCAACTAAGGCTCATTATTTTATGTTGTTGTTTTGTTGTTTTCATGACAAAAAGATTGCAGAGCTCTTTTGCTTGGGTAACATTGTTGAGGTTTCAAGAAGTGATGGAAAGGTTGCTAGGCAGTGCTGAGAAAGTGCCCACACTCCCACCTTAGTAGGAGCAAGCAGGCTGTCACAGAGACAAGTTGATGTGAGCCATACCAGACCTGCTGTAGTTGCTCCTTGGTACTTTGACTTAAAATTAGACTATCTTGAGGCCTTTCTGTGTTAGAGCATAAATCAAAACAGCTGTGGGGAACATGTCTGTGGCTCCTGCTCCCAGGTGTCTCTCAGAATAAACCTCACAGGCCTAGGCCTCTTTCAACAACAAGCTGAAAGTAAAACCCAACTGTTTATAGAGCAGGATTCCCCACTGCAAAGCAGGATCTGCTGAGATGACGCTTTCCTGTTCCTGGAAGGTGTGGTGAGGAGAAATGTTAGAAAGGTGGTGGTGTTGTTCTGTGTGCCTGCAAGGGATGAGGACATCTAAACAGTACCAATAAGGGAAAAGGTAAGATCCCTTGATTTGTACCCTATCAAATGGTCAAGGGAGTGAAGGCTGACAACCTTAGGCCCACCCCTATTCCAAAGGAATATGGCTATTGCTTAGGCTCCCCAATCCCTGGTGTACTATGTTGTTGGGTGTGTGTGTGAAAGAAAATGCCAAGAGTCCTTAGCTGAGGGCTGTGGGACAAGGTCTTCCTGCTGGAATAATTTTATTCATTTTCTTTTATTTATTTATTTATTTATTTATGTATTTATTTATTTTGTCTTTTTGACCTCGGGTTTATCTGGGTAGCTGTGGATCCTATCCTGGCTCTAGCTAAGAAGACTAGGCTGGCCATGAACTTGCAGAGATCTGCCCGCCTTTGCCTCCTTAGTGCTGGGATTAAAGCCTGTGCCACCAATGTCCAGCAGAGCTCCTGAAGTCTTAAACATTCCTGAGCCCCAGGCTTGCATTCCCAGTACAGTAACTATACTTGAAGTTACAGGAGACTTCTGTTTTTTCCAGTCCAGAACCTCCAGCACAAAGGTTACCCACCTGGGAATCTTAAGTGAGTTTTCAGCAGCTTCAGGTGGTAAACAAGCTCTTACCATTGGCAGATATAGGCAAAGAATGATCAGCCTGCCTGAGTTTGGAAGCATGAGACAGGGTCTTTGCTGGGATACTGCTGTTCTTTGTAGCTGCATATCCAAAATTGGTTTGCATCAGTTGGATGTAGAATATTTTTCCCCATTATCCAACCTGCTTTTTTTTGCTGGACCATTGTGATATGGGCACACCTACCTCCCCCCACCCAACACTCCAGTTGTGTGACAAAGGGTAAAGTAGTAAATATTCTCTTATTATGGGTACATGGGAAAATTTTTTTGCTTTGAGTGCTTAGGATGTTTGCTTATGGATTATTAAGTTGAAGGGGGAAATAGGACAAAGAATATTTACCTCACTTTCCATGAATAGAGGAATGTTGCATGACACCTCCAAAGAGCTGGCCCCATTACCCAGTGAAGAAGGAAGGTTGGTCTTTGCTTAAGGGGCAGAGATTTGTGCTGTCTAATAAAACAAATAAATAAAATAACAAAAATGAAAAGCTTTCCCTAACTTGAAATCATAAAAGCTTTGTTTTCCTCCTCTAATTTCTTAAACTCTGTCTTGTACCTATGGCCTGTGATGTACTTTTTTCCATCCTTTTTTTCTTGTGTGTGTGTGTGTGTGTGTGTGTGTGTGTGTGTGTGTGTGTGTAAAATGTGGTACCAACTAAGGCTCATTATTTTATGTTGTTGTTTTGTTGTTTTCAAGACAAAAAGATTGCAGAGCTCTTTTGCTTGGGTAACATTGTTGAGGTTTCAAGAAGTGATGGAAAGGTTGCTAGGCAGAACTGAGAAGGTGCCCACACTCGCAAATTAGTAGGAGCAAGCAGGCTGTCACAGAGACAAGTTGATGTGAGGCATACCAGACCTGCTGTGGTTGCTCCTTGGTACTTTGACTTAAAATTAGACTATCTTGAGGCCTTTCTGTGTTAGAGCATAAATCAAAACAGCTGTGGGGAACATGTCTGTGGCTCCTGCTCCCAGGTGTCTCTCAGAATAAACCTCACAGGCCTAGGCCTCTTTCAACAACAAGCTGAAAGTAAAACCCAACTGTTTATAGAGCAGGATTCCCCACTGCAAAGCAGGATCTGCTGAGATGACGCTTTCCTGTTCCTGGAAGGTGTGGTGAGGAGAAATGTTAGAAAGGTGGTGGTGTTGTTCTGTGTGCCTGCAAGGGATGAGGACATCTAAACAGTACCAATAAGGGAAAAGGTAAGATCCCTTGATTTGTACCCTATCAAATAGTCAAGGGAGTGAAGGCTGACAACCTTAGGCCCACCCCTATTCCAAAGGAATATGGCTATTGCTTTCTGCTTTCCCTTTCCCTGCACCTGTTACTTTTCTTGGTGTCTCCCATGTGTAATTCAAGAAGACCTCTACCTAGGGACATATACCAGACTCAAAGTTGTGGAGGGGGACTTGGAAGTGTCCAGACTGTGGCAGCACTCTCTCCTCAAGTGAAGGAACCCTCTCCAACCAGGATAACCTTGGTGAGAAGCCCAGACAGCTTCCACCTCCACCAGGAATAAGCAAAGTAGGGCTTCTCTTTGTTTGTTCAAAGTGATTGATCTAATTTGGCTATCCATGTGATAATTAGGGTAGAGGGGTAAGTCACAACTCCAAAACCAGGAGACTTTGGACTCTCAGGAACCAAGAATAATCCTAAGAAGGAAGAGTGGAAGGGGTGGCTCACCCCTGCCCCGTCCTCCTGTAGATTGCTTTATTGCCACATGCTGAGCTCTTGAGCTAGCACTGCTAAATGTAAGCACCTAGAAGTAGGCTGTCTTGGGTAGGGAAGGTTTACTCATCTTTTTTCTTTCCTGAGCTGTTGAGGCACACAGGCAAAACTTGAGCTAGTCCTGAAATTTTCCAGCATGGAAGGAAGAGATACCAAGCCTGCTTTTGAATTTGAAATGGGGATAGCCTGAAATTCCAATGGAGCCTGTGAGTGAGCTAGCAGAGCAAGTATCTAAGTAGGAAATCTGTGATGTGTGTTGGCAACTGTTTGCCAAGAACTCTCCTAGTTACAGCACGGGTGCTGGAAAAAAATGACCCCTGCATACACACACACACACACACTCACACACACACACACACACACACACATTGCTTAGGCTCCCCATGTCCCTGGTGTACTATGTTGTTGGGTGTGTGTGTGAAAGAAAATGCCAAGAGTCCTTAGCTGAGGGCTGTGGGTCAAGGTCTTCCTGCTGGAATAATTTTATTCATTTTCTTTTATTTATTTATTTATTTATTTATTTATTTATTTATGTATTTATTTATTTTGTCTTTTTGACCTCGGGTTTATCTGGGTAGCTGTGGATCCTATCCTGGCTCTAGCTAAGATGTCTAGGCTGGCCATGAACTTGCAGAGATCTGCCCGCCTTTGCCTCCTTAGTGCTGGGATTAAAGCCTGTGCCACCAATGTCCAGCAGAGCTCCTGAAGTCTTAAACATTCCTGAGCCCCAGGCTTGCATTCCCAGTACAGTAACTATACTTGAAGTTACAGGAGACTTCTGTTTTTTCCAGTCCAGAACCTCCAGCACAAAGGTTACCCACCTGGGAATCTTAAGTGAGTTTTCAGCAGCTTCAGGTGGTAAACAAGCTCTTACCATTGGCAGATATAGGCAAAGAATGATCAGCCTGCCTGAGTTTGGAAGCATGAGACAGGGTCTTTGCTGGGATACTGCTGTTCTTTGTAGCTGCATATCCAAAATTGGTTTGCATCAGTTGGATGTAGAATATTTTTCCCCATTATCCAACCTGCTTTTTTTTGCTGGACCATTGTGATATGGGCACACCTACCTCCCCCCACCCAACACTCCAGTTGTGTGACAAAGGGTAAAGTAGTAAATATTCTCTTATTATGGGTACATGGGAAAATTTTTTTGCTTTGAGTGCTTAGGATGTTTGCTTATGGATTATTAAGTTGAAGGGGGAAATAGGACAAAGAATATTTACCTCACTTTCCATGAATAGAGGAATGTTGCATGACACCTCCAAAGAGCTGGCCCCATTACCCAGTGAAGAAGGAAGGTTGGTCTTTGCTTAAGGGGCAGAGATTTGTGCTGTCTAATAAAACAAATAAATAAAATAACAAAAATGAAAAGCTTTCCCTAACTTGAAATCATAAAAGCTTTGTTTTCCTCCTCTAATTTCTTAAACTCTGTCTTGTACCTATGGCCTGTGATGTACTTTTTTCCATCCTTTTTTTTCTTGTGTGTGTGTGTGTGTGTGTGTGTGTGTGTGTGTGTGTGTGTGTGTGTAAAATGTGGTACCAACTAAGGCTCATTATTTTATGTTGTTGTTTTGTTGTTTTCAAGACAAAAAGATTGCAGAGCTCTTTTGCTTGGGTAACATTGTTGAGGTTTCAAGAAGTGATGGAAAGGTTGCTAGGCAGAACTGAGAAGGTGCCCACACTCGCAAATTAGTAGGAGCAAGCAGGCTGTCACAGAGACAAGTTGATGTGAGGCATACCAGACCTGCTGTGGTTGCTCCTTGGTACTTTGACTTAAAATTAGACTATCTTGAGGCCTTTCTGTGTTAGAGCATAAATCAAAACAGCTGTGGGGAACATGTCTGTGGCTCCTGCTCCCAGGTGTCTCTCAGAATAAACCTCACAGGCCTAGGCCTCTTTCAACAACAAGCTGAAAGTAAAACCCAACTGTTTATAGAGCAGGATTCCCCACTGCAAAGCAGGATCTGCTGAGATGACGCTTTCCTGTTCCTGGAAGGTGTGGTGAGGAGAAATGTTAGAAAGGTGGTGGTGTTGTTCTGTGTGCCTGCAAGGGATGAGGACATCTAAACAGTACCAATAAGGGAAAAGGTAAGATCCCTTGATTTGTACCCTATCAAATAGTCAAGGGAGTGAAGGCTGACAACCTTAGGCCCACCCCTATTCCAAAGGAATATGGCTATTGCTTTCTGCTTTCCCTTTCCCTGCACCTGTTACTTTTCTTGGTGTCTCCCATGTGTAATTCAAGAAGACCTCTACCTAGGGACATATACCAGACTCAAAGTTGTGGAGGGGGACTTGGAAGTGTCCAGACTGTGGCAGCACTCTCTCCTCAAGTGAAGGAACCCTCTCCAACCAGGATAACCTTGGTGAGAAGCCCAGACAGCTTCCACCTCCACCAGGAATAAGCAAAGTAGGGCTTCTCTTTGTTTGTTCAAAGTGATTGATCTAATTTGGCTATCCATGTGATAATTAGGGTAGAGGGGTAAGTCACAACTCCAAAACCAGGAGACTTTGGACTCTCAGGAACCAAGAATAATCCTAAGAAGGAAGAGTGGAAGGGGTGGCTCACCCCTGCCCCCTCCTCCTGTAGATTGCTTTATTGCCACATGCTGAGCTCTTGAGCTAGCACTGCTAAATGTAAGCACCTAGAAGTAGGCTGTCTTGGGTAGGGAAGGTTTACTCATCTTTTTTCTTTCCTGAGCTGTTGAGGCACACAGGCAAAACTTGAGCTAGTCCTGAAATTTTCCAGCATGGAAGGAAGAGATACCAAGCCTGCTTTTGAATTTGAAATGGGGATAGCCTGAAATTCCAATGGAGCCTGTGAGTGAGCTAGCAGAGCAAGTATCTAAGTAGGAAATCTGTGATGTGTGTTGGCAACTGTTTGCCAAGAACTCTCCTAGTTACAGCACGGGTGCTGGAAAAAAATGACCCCTGCATACACACACACACACACACCACACACACACACACACACACACACACATTGCTTAGGCTCCCCATGTCCCTGGTGTACTATGTTGTTGGGTGTGTGTGTGAAAGAAAATGCCAAGAGTCCTTAGCTGAGGGCTGTGGGTCAAGGTCTTCCTGCTGGAATAATTTTATTCATTTTCTTTTATTTATTTATTTATTTATTTATTTATTTATTTATGTATTTATTTATTTTGTCTTTTTGACCTCGGGTTTATCTGGGTAGCTGTGGATCCTATCCTGGCTCTAGCTAAGATGTCTAGGCTGGCCATGAACTTGCAGAGATCTGCCCGCCTTTGCCTCCTTAGTGCTGGGATTAAAGCCTGTGCCACCAATGTCCAGCAGAGCTCCTGAAGTCTTAAACATTCCTGAGCCCCAGGCTTGCATTCCCAGTACAGTAACTATACTTGAAGTTACAGGAGACTTCTGTTTTTTCCAGTCCAGAACCTCCAGCACAAAGGTTACCCACCTGGGAATCTTAAGTGAGTTTTCAGCAGCTTCAGGTGGTAAACAAGCTCTTACCATTGGCAGATATAGGCAAAGAATGATCAGCCTGCCTGAGTTTGGAAGCATGAGACAGGGTCTTTGCTGGGATACTGCTGTTCTTTGTAGCTGCATATCCAAAATTGGTTTGCATCAGTTGGATGTAGAATATTTTTCCCCATTATCCAACCTGCTTTTTTTTGCTGGACCATTGTGATATGGGCACACCTACCTCCCCCCACCCAACACTCCAGTTGTGTGACAAAGGGTAAAGTAGTAAATATTCTCTTATTATGGGTACATGGGAAAATTTTTTTGCTTTGAGTGCTTAGGATGTTTGCTTATGGATTATTAAGTTGAAGGGGGAAATAGGACAAAGAATATTTACCTCACTTTCCATGAATAGAGGAATGTTGCATGACACCTCCAAAGAGCTGGCCCCATTACCCAGTGAAGAAGGAAGGTTGGTCTTTGCTTAAGGGGCAGAGATTTGTGCTGTCTAATAAAACAAATAAATAAAATAACAAAAATGAAAAGCTTTCCCTAACTTGAAATCATAAAAGCTTTGTTTTCCTCCTCTAATTTCTTAAACTCTGTCTTGTACCTATGGCCTGTGATGTACTTTTTTCCATCCTTTTTTTTCTTGTGTGTGTGTGTGTGTGTGTGTGTGTGTGTGTGTGTGTGTGTGTGTAAAATGTGGTACCAACTAAGGCTCATTATTTTATGTTGTTGTTTTGTTGTTTTCAAGACAAAAAGATTGCAGAGCTCTTTTGCTTGGGTAACATTGTTGAGGTTTCAAGAAGTGATGGAAAGGTTGCTAGGCAGAACTGAGAAGGTGCCCACACTCGCAAATTAGTAGGAGCAAGCAGGCTGTCACAGAGACAAGTTGATGTGAGGCATACCAGACCTGCTGTGGTTGCTCCTTGGTACTTTGACTTAAAATTAGACTATCTTGAGGCCTTTCTGTGTTAGAGCATAAATCAAAACAGCTGTGGGGAACATGTCTGTGGCTCCTGCTCCCAGGTGTCTCTCAGAATAAACCTCACAGGCCTAGGCCTCTTTCAACAACAAGCTGAAAGTAAAACCCAACTGTTTATAGAGCAGGATTCCCCACTGCAAAGCAGGATCTGCTGAGATGACGCTTTCCTGTTCCTGGAAGGTGTGGTGAGGAGAAATGTTAGAAAGGTGGTGGTGTTGTTCTGTGTGCCTGCAAGGGATGAGGACATCTAAACAGTACCAATAAGGGAAAAGGTAAGATCCCTTGATTTGTACCCTATCAAATAGTCAAGGGAGTGAAGGCTGACAACCTTAGGCCCACCCCTATTCCAAAGGAATATGGCTATTGCTTTCTGCTTTCCCTTTCCCTGCACCTGTTACTTTTCTTGGTGTCTCCCATGTGTAATTCAAGAAGACCTCTACCTAGGGACATATACCAGACTCAAAGTTGTGGAGGGGGACTTGGAAGTGTCCAGACTGTGGCAGCACTCTCTCCTCAAGTGAAGGAACCCTCTCCAACCAGGATAACCTTGGTGAGAAGCCCAGACAGCTTCCACCTCCACCAGGAATAAGCAAAGTAGGGCTTCTCTTTGTTTGTTCAAAGTGATTGATCTAATTTGGCTATCCATGTGATAATTAGGGTAGAGGGGTAAGTCACAACTCCAAAACCAGGAGACTTTGGACTCTCAGGAACCAAGAATAATCCTAAGAAGGAAGAGTGGAAGGGGTGGCTCACCCCTGCCCCCTCCTCCTGTAGATTGCTTTATTGCCACATGCTGAGCTCTTGAGCTAGCACTGCTAAATGTAAGCACCTAGAAGTAGGCTGTCTTGGGTAGGGAAGGTTTACTCATCTTTTTTCTTTCCTGAGCTGTTGAGGCACACAGGCAAAACTTGAGCTAGTCCTGAAATTTTCCAGCATGGAAGGAAGAGATACCAAGCCTGCTTTTGAATTTGAAATGGGGATAGCCTGAAATTCCAATGGAGCCTGTGAGTGAGCTAGCAGAGCAAGTATCTAAGTAGGAAATCTGTGATGTGTGTTGGCAACTGTTTGCCAAGAACTCTCCTAGTTACAGCACGGGTGCTGGAAAAAAATGACCCCTGCATACACACACACACACACACACACAGACACACACACCCACACACACACACACACCATTGCTTAGGATCCCCATGTCCCTGGTGTACTGGGTTGTTGGGTGAGTGTGTGAAAGAAAACGGCAAGAATACTTAGCTTAGGGATGTGGGTCAGGGTCTTCCTGCTGGAATACTTTTATTCATTTTTATTTATTTATTTATTTTGTCTTTTTGACATCGGGTTTATCTGGGTAGCTGTGGAGCCTATCCTGGCTCTTGCTAAGTAGACCAGGCTGGCCATGATTCATTATCTGTGGCTAAAAGTTGGAATTTTGTTACTTATTTTTGAGTGTATGAGTCCTGAGAAGAATATAGCAGAACAATACTCAGGAATCAGTTGGTGTTCTACCTTAGGGACTGTGTGACCATTTTTGTCTTGAAGTTTGTTTGTTTGATTTTTTTTTTGTTTTTTTTTTGTTTGTTTTTTGTATTAACTGTCTCCATATTTACATTTCCTCCACTGTCTCACCTTTACTTCCTTCTTCCTTTCATTTCTTTTTGAAACTGGTTTTGTGTTTGTACTTTGAAACTCATTTTTAGGCCAGGCATAAGTGAAAGTCAGAAATCAACATGACTCTCTGCCTCTGCCTCAGAAACACTGAGCACGAATCTCCACTGGAATACTCAGATATGCATGTGCCATGCTTTCCAGTTAAACATTGGTCGAGGAGGGAAAGCCTGCATTACTGATAGGAATTCAATTAATTTCAGGTTTATGAGAAAAATAAACTTTGTTTTGTTTAGTTTATATTTTCACTTTTTTTTTCTTTTTATTTTAAGTCAGGTCTGTGCTCCACTACATGGTGCAGGTCTTCTATCTGAGAACAGATATGAAAGCATTGAGCTACTTCAAATTAGTTTACCTCTATACAGAAGAGACAGTGCAAGCCATGTATGAAAGTCAAGCCCTGTCAAAGAGTAAGGGGACCTTTCTTGCTGCAGGGCTTAACAAAGCTTGGCCCTAATGCTCTTGTACTTGTAATCATGGATACATTGTGAATTTTAAAATCATTGAAATCCTGTTAGTCCTCTTGTCACTCTCTAGATTTTCACTGAACTATTGTCATTTGTTTGTTTTGGGCTTTATCATTTAGTGTGTGTGTGTGTGTGTGTGTGTGTGTGTGTGTGTGTGTGTGTGTGTGTGTGCCTCCCTGACACAGGGCATACTCAGTTTAAGAATTAAAATATTCAGATTTATAGTTAGATTTAGTGCAAAAAGATAGTTTTTAATTTTCCAAGACACGATTTTTCTGTGTAGCTTTTTCTGTCCCAGCACTGAGTCTGTAGACCATGCTGGCCATGAACACATATGTCCTCCTGCCACCAGAGTGGTTACATTACAGGGATGTGGGGATATTTCCTGCTCCACACTGGGTTTTCTTCCTTCTTCCTTTCACATTGCTTTCTTTCTTCTACCACTTCAACTTCTTCCTTTCCTTCTTCTTCTCCCTCTTCGACTTCTTTTTGTTCTTTATCTTTATTTCATCTTCTTCTTCTTTTTCTTCTTCTTCTCCTTCTATATTCTATTGCACTTTCATGATGAGGCTTCTCTCTGCAGCTTTTACTGACCTGAGGCTCCGTTGAACTCAAACTCACAGATTCCAGAGTGCTGTTGATATAAGCTGTCATGGCCACTGCCCAGTCATTTCGCCTTTCAAGTCATTCCATATTGCAATTTAAATTTTTAATTACTTACCCCTTTGTCTTTATGTCTGCCCACTCCTGGAAATCCAGATCCACTGACCTCCCTACACAATCAAAAATAACTAGAGTTAAAATAATTAAACTGGCCTTCATACACGGAAAAGTCAAAAATAAATGAAGAAGATCAAAGGGAACTTGGCCTGGGGATCAGATGAAACTTCATGAATTGCTGGAAAGCTGAACTAGTCTAGAGGTGTATGCTTACACAGAACAAACAAGTAGTGGTACTTGTTTGAACTTGGGTTAGCATGTGAAGAAACACAGATTCTGATTCCAAAGTGAGTCTTTCTTTGTCCAACTTTCTTTATTTCATAAGTAAAATCAGAGAACTGGTTGGCATGGAGATTGTATTACCGATCCCACAGGCACACAGGCTTTGTATGCATTCTGTCTACACACCCCATCCCATTGTCTGCTGCTGTATCATACAAGTGAACAGTCTTCTACCAATTTACACACACACACACACACAAACACACACTCACTCACACACTCACACTCACTCACACACACACGCACACCCAAATATTAAATAGGGCTCAGGAGCATAGACTATCTATAAATTCCAGAGGTCACTAGGTGGCATGTAGTGCCCTCTTCTGGTGAAAGGGCATACCTGTAGACAGAATACTTGTGCATAAAATCAATACAGGAGCATTTCATTTTTAAATTATTATTTCTATTATCAAAAATATCATTATTCTGATTAGTTTTGAGACAAACATTTCCTTTTTCCTTTGGAGACTGTCCGAGAACACTCTCAGTAATAAAGCAGGGTTGGAATTGAAACATCAATTTTTGTTTGCCTCCCTACTGCTCATGGGATTGAAGGCCAATGTCACCAACAGAACATAGCTTGTTCTCCTTTTTCCCCTTTCCTTTGACTGTAAATCCCATTTGTTTTCTCTTATTTTCTTTTTCATTCCCCTCACTCTCCATAGGAATCTAAACCTGGGTGGTGTTTCCTTTTCATGGAAGACTGTGCTTTCTCAATATGAGAACCTCCTTACAATTTTTCAGGTGAAAATTGGTCTTACGTTGTCACTAAGAAATACAAAGAAAAAAAAGGACCTTGAAAAGTACATCATATGATTGCGTCCATCTTGTTGAGTTAACTAAGGCAAAGACCTGGAAATGAAAACCAAAATAGGCAGGGCAGCTTGCATGTGGCCTAACATTGCTGGAATTTCTCAAACAGGTGTGCTGGCCTTGTGAATTTTACGATTATACTGCCTTGCTCCCTCTTACTCTCCATGGCTCCTTTACCTCCTTCCAACATGTGCCACAAGATATCTGTGAGAGTTTATCTTCCAGAAAGTGTGTTGTCTGTCAGGAAGACAAACATTCTTGAATGATAGATATCCAAGTAACATCATCTCAGTGGGTAAGGTGTTATATCTGAGGAATGTGAGTGAAACATTTTAGTATATATTGTACTTGTTTTTAGGGGACCTGAGTTGTTGTTTTTCATCAACATCCTCATCATACTTGTGGATCCTGCTGCCTTCCTTTTACAAATTAATGCCTCTCCTCTCCTCTTCTGAGGGCAAATCAATGGAAAGTCTAACTTGGATATGGTTTGCTTTGGAAGTGTGGGATTATATTCCTCTTTGCTGAACCTGGGCCATTCAGGGAGGACTGAGACATGCTGCATTCACTGGAATGTCTACCAAGTATTGATAAGGGCTTTTCATGAGCATACAGCTGGAGCCCACTTTGCCTAAACTCAATACTCTATATACACTCCCCTTGGTCAGCACAGTGCCATTGCTAGCTGAGTGTGGTTGGATATAAAGATATGAATCCCTTATAGTCAGTGATTTCTGCTCCCTTGTCTTTTTATTTTATTTTATTTCATTTCATTTTATTGTTTATTTTGATTGTTTGGCCAAATGGATTCTATGCATCTTTGCATACTGCCTGGAACCCACCCTTGACACCAGAATAATTTCAAGCACACAGAAAATAGCTTGGCTTTGCCGTCCAAGGGCTGGGATTAATGATGTGTGACACAACCCCGCAGTTTTTATTTTATTTTGGGTTTTGGGGAAGGGGGTATGGTAGCAATACTTTATCACTTCTTTCTTTACATCCTTCAGGTTTGATTTCATACAAAGTGTTCTGACCACAGTTTCCCTTCTTCCCACAACTCCTTCCCCTCAGCCAAATCCACCTCGGGTTAGGGTTAGGCTTCTTGTTCTCTCTCTTTCACACATTGCTCTGTTAGTGCATCGGCTGTAATTACTTTTGTCCATGGATCCTGTAATTATCCGTTTTTAGATTATTCATGTTGTTTAGCCATGCCCATGATTAAAATCTGAGTACCACCTGCTAGTGCAGAAGAACTTTTATAAGGATTTCAACTTATAGGCAGAGTATGTCAAGAAAGGGCAAGCTCTCTTACACTGGAGTTTACAATTGGTGCTACATATCCAAAGCCTTACGCAGGATCAAGCCTACTTTCAAATAAGGGAGCCAATTATTCTGTTGAACTGATAGTGATACTAATAGAGGAAAGTAGAGAAAGATGGAGTGATAAAGTTAGGGACAGGGCTTCATTTGCAGCAGAACTCAAATATACGAAACTTAAAAAAAAAAAAAAAAAAAAAAAAAAAAAAGCAAATAAGAAAGGGCCCGGGAGATGGCTTAGTAGAGGACAGACTTTCTATCATTTTATTTTTATTGCAACTTTTCTCTGTATACCCACTTCTTTTCTAGTACTCAGACTGAAGTCCTGGTGAGCTGACAAAATCTCCACTTTTAGATTTTTGAGAACAGAGGCTTGATTCATCATCTGTGGCTAAATTTGGAATTTTGTTACTTCTTTTTGAGTACATGAGACCTGAGAACAATAGTAGCAGAACAATACTCAGGAATCAGTTGGTGTTTTGCCTTAGGGACTGTGTGACCTTTTATGTCTTGATGTTTGATTGTTTTTGTTTTTTGTTTTTTGTTTGTTTTTGTATTAACTGTCTCCATATATACATTCCCTCCACTTTCTCTCCATTCCTTCCTTCTTTCTTTCATTTCTTCTTGAAACTGGTTTTGTCTTTGTACCTTGAGAGCTGTCTTGAAACTCATTTTGTAGGCCAGGCAGAAGTGAAAGTCAGAAATCAACCTGACTCTCTGCCTCTGCCTCTGCCTCAGAAACACTGTGCTCCAATCTCCACTGGAATACTCAGATATGCATGTGCCATGCTTTCCAGTCAAACACTGGTTGAGGAGGGAAAGCCTCATTGCTGATAGGAATTCAGTTATTTTCAGTTTTATGAGGAAAAATAAACTTTGTTTTGTGTATTTTATGTTTTCACTTGATATTTTAAGACAGGTCGTGTCCATTTATCTGTGCTCCACTACATGGTGCAGGTCTTCCTTCTGAGAACAGATATGAAAGCATTGAGCTACTTCAAATTAGTTTACCTCTACTAATGTTGTTGCTCTCACTACACAGCAGAGACAGGGCAAGGAATACATGAAAGTCCAGAACTGTCAAAGAGCAAAGTGGACCTTTCTCTCTGCAAAGCTAGGCCCTAATTCTCTTGTACTTGTAATTATGGATACATTGTGAATTTTAAAATCATTGAAATCCTGTTAGTCCTATTGTCATTCTCTAGAATTTCACTGAACTATTGTCATTTGTTTGTTTTTGGCTTTATGATTTAGTGTGTGTGTGTGTGTGTGTGTGTGTGTGTGTGTGTGTGTGTGTGTGTGATTGTGTGTGTGTGTGCATCTCATCTGCTTACCTGCCAACGGGCCAACTCATTTTGAGCATGAATATGTTCAGATTTATAGATAGATGTAGTGCAAAAGATAGTTTTCAATTTTTCAAGACATGATTTTTCTGTGTTGCTTTGACTCTCCCAGGACTCAGTCTATAGACCAGGCTGGCCATGAACTCATATGACCTCCTGCCACCAGAGTGGTTACATTACAGGCATGTGGGGTATTTCCTGCTCCATACTGGGTTTTCTTCTTTCTTCCTTGCTTTCTTTCTTCTACCACATCAACTTCTTCTTTTCCGTCTATTTCTCCCTCTTGTACTTTTTTTTTTCTTTATCTTTCTCGTCATCTTCTCTTTTACTTCTTCTTCTAATTTTCTTTTGTCTTTCATCATGAGGCTTCACTATGCAGCTTTTACTGACCTGAGGCTCCATTGAATTCAAACCCACACAGCTTCCTGAGTGCTGTTGATAAAAGTTCTCATGGCCACTGCCCAGTAATTTCTCCTTTCAAGTCTTGCTATCTAGCAATTTAATTTTTCAATTACTTACCCCTTTGACTTTATGTCTACGCACTTCTGGAAATCCAGATCCTCCGACCTCCCTACACAATCAAAAATAACTAGAGTTAAAATAATTAACCTGGCTTTCATACAGGTGTAAATCAAAAATAAATGAAGAAGATCGAAGGGAACTTGGCCTGGGGATCAGATGAAACTTCACGGATTGCTGGAAAGCTGAACTAGTCTAGAGGTGTATGCTTACACAGAACAAGCAAGTAGTGCTGCTTGTTTGAACTTGGGTTAGTATGTGAAGAAACACAGATTCTGATTCCAAAGTGAGTCTTTCTTTTCCACCTTTCTTTATTTCATAAGTAAAATCAGAGACCTGGTTGGCATGGAGCTTGTATTGCCAGTCCCACAAGCAAACAGGCTTTATAGGCATTCTGCCTCCAAACCCCATCCCGTTGTCTCCTGCTGTATCATACAAATGCCCAGTCTTCTACCAATTTACACACACACAGACACATGCACGCACACACACGCACACACACACACACACACAAACACACACTCACACATTCACAAACACACACACATATTAAAGAATAGGGCCCAGGAGCATAGACTGTCTATAAATTGCAGAGGTCACTTGGTGGCATGTAGTGCCCTCTTCTGGTGAAAGGGCAGACAGAATACTCATGCATAAAATCAATCCAGAAGCATTTTATTTCTACTTATTATTACTATTATCATCATTATTATTCTGATTATTTTTGAGACAAACATTTAGTCTTTTCGTAGGAGAATGTCCTTGAACACTCTCTGTAATAAAGCAGGCTTTGAATTCAAACAGATCAATTTATGTTTGCCTCCCTAGTGTTGATGGGATTGACGGCCAATGTCAGGAACAGAACATAATGTGTTCTCCTTTTTTCCCTTTTCCTTTGTCTGTAAACTCACATTTCTTCTCTGTTTTCTTTTTCTTTCCCTTCACTCTCCATAGGAATCTAAACCTGGGCGGTGTTTTCCTTTTCATATAAGGCTGTGCTTTCCCAATATAAGAGCTTCCTACAATTCTTCAAGTGAAATTTGATTTAACTTTGTCACTGGGAAACACAAAGAACAAACAGGACCTTGAAAAGTACATCATATGATTGTGTCCATCTTGGTATCTTGTTGAGGTAACTCAAGCAAAGACGTGGAAATGAAAACCAAAGTAGGCAGGGCAGCCGGCATGTGGCCCATCATTGCTGGATTCTCTCAAACAACTGTGCTGGCCTTATGAATTTTAGAATTGTACTCCCTTGCTCTCTCTTACTCTCTATGGCTCCTTTACCTCCTTCCAACACGTGCCACAAGATATCTGTGAGAGTTGATCTTCCAGAAAGCGTGTTGTCTGTCAGGAAGACAAACATTCTTGAATGATAGCTATCCAAGTTACATCATCTCAGTGGGTAAGGTATTGTCGCTGAGGAATATGAATGAACCATTTTAGTATATATTGTACTTGTTTTTAGGGGACCAAAGTTGTTGTTATTCATCAACATCCTCATCAAACTTGTGGCTCCTGCTGCCTTCCTTTTACAAATTAATTGCCTCTCTCCCTCTCCTCTCGTGAGGGTAAATCAATGGAAAGTCTAACTTGGATATGGCTTGCTTTGGAATTGTGTGATTATATTCCTCTTTGCTGAACCCCGGCAATTCAGGGAGGACTGAGAGATGCTGCATTCACTGGAAAGTCTACCAAGTATTGATAATGGCTTTTCATAAGCATACAGCTGGAGCCCACTTTGCCTAAACTCAATACCCTATATATCCTCACCTGGGTCATCACAGGGCCATTGCTAGCTGATTGTGGTTGGATATAAAGAAAGGAATCACTTAGAGTCAGAGAGTTCTGCTCCCTTGTCTTTTTATTTTACTTCATTTTTCTGTTGATTTTCATTGTTTGGCAAAAAGTATACTATGCATCTTTGTAGACTGTCCTGGAACTCACTTTTGAGACCAGACTGACTTCAAGCACTCAGAAAATAGCTCAGCTCTGCCTCCCCAGGCCTGAGATTAATGATGTGTGACACAACCCCACAGTTTTTAATTTAATTTTGTTTTTGGGGAAGGGGGTATGGTGGGAATGCTTAATCAGTTCTTTCTTTAGATCCTTCAGGATTGATTTCATACAAAGTGTTCTGACCACAGTTTCCCTTCTTCCCACAGCTCCTTCTCCTCAGCCAAATCCAACTGGTGTTAGGGTTATGCTTCTAGTTCACTCTCTTTCACACATTGCTGTGTTAATGCAAGAGCTGTAATTACTTTTCTCTATGGATCCTGGAATTATCAGTTTTTAGATTCTGCATGTGGTTTAGCCATGCACATGATTAAAATCGGTGAAATCTGAGTACCACCTGCCAGTGCAAAAGAACTTTTACGAGGATTTCAACTTATAGTCAGAGTATGTCAGGAAAGGGCAAGCTCTCTGTCACTGGGTTTAGAGCATTTACAATTGGTGATACATAACCAAAGCATTACACAGGATCAAGCCAACTTTCAAATAAGGTAGCCAATCATTCTGTTGTACTGATAGTCACATTAATAGAGGAAATTAGAGAAAGATAGAGTGATAAATTTAGGGACATGGCTTCCTTTCCAGCAGAAGTCAAATATATGAAATTAAAAAAAAAAAAATAACCAGAAATGGCCTGGTAGATGTCTTAATAGTTGAAAGTCTTTCTGTCTTTTTTTTTCAGCATTTCTCTATATAACCATTTTTTTTCTAGAACTCAGATTGTAGTCCTGGTGAGCTGACAAATCTCCGCTTTCCGATTTTTGAGAACAGAGGCTTGATTCATCATCTGTGGCTAAAAGTTGGAATTTTGTTATTTATTTTTGAGTACATGAGACCTGAGAACTATAGTAGCAGAACAATACTCAGGAATCAGTTGGTGTTCTGCCTTAGGGACTGTGTG
This sequence comes from Phodopus roborovskii, assembly GCF_943737965.1. Taxonomy (NCBI): domain Eukaryota; kingdom Metazoa; phylum Chordata; class Mammalia; order Rodentia; family Cricetidae; genus Phodopus; species Phodopus roborovskii. Next base: position 64,402 of record NW_026126920.1, on the reverse strand, counting down.
AAATTTTTTTCTTGATGTTTGTTTGTTTTTGTTTTTTAGTTTGTTTTTTGTATTAACTGTCTCCATATTTACATTTCCTCCACTGTCTCTCCCTTCCTTCCTTCTTCCTTTCATTTCTTTGGGAAACTGGTTTTGTCTTTGTACCTTGAGAGCTGTCTTGAAACTCATTTTGTAGGCCAGGCAGAAGTGAAAGTCAGAAATCAACCTGTCTATCTGCCTCTGCCTCTGCCTCTTCCTCAGAACCACTGTGTACCAATCTCCACTTGAATACTCATATATGCATGTGCCGTGCTTTCCAGTTAAACATTGGTTGAGGAGGGAAAGCCTACATGGCTGATAGGAATTCAGTTATTTTCAGGTTTATGAGGAAAATAAACTTTGTTTTGTTTACTTTATGTTTCACTTGTGGTTTTTTTTTTTTTTTTTTTTTTTAAGACAGCTTGTGTCCCTTTATCTTTGCTCCACTTCATGGTGCAGGTCTTCTTTCTGAGAACAGATATGAAAGCATTGAGCTTACTCAAATTAGTTTACCTCTACTACTGTTGTTGTTGTCACTATACAGCAGAGATTGGCCAAGCCATACATGAAAGTCCAGCCCTGTCAAAGAGTAAAGGGGACCTTTCTTGCTTTAGGGCCTAACAAAGCTTGGCCCTAATTCTCTTGTACATGTAATTATGGATACATTGTGAATTTTAAAATCATTGAAATCCTGTTAGTCCTCTTGTCACTCTCTAGATTTTCACTGAACTATTTTCATTTGTTTATTTTTGGCTTTATCATTGAGTGTGTGTGTGTGTGTGTGTGTGTGTGTGTGTGTGTGTGTGTGTGTGGTGCATATCATCTGCCTCCCTGCCAATGGGCCTACTCAGTTTGAGCATGAATATGTTCAGATTTGTAGTTAGATTTAGTGCAAAAAGATAGTTTTCAATTTTTCAAGACATGATTTTTCTGTGTTGCTTTGACTCTCCCAGGACTCAGTCTGTAGACCAGGCTGGCCATGAACTCATAGATCCTCCTGCCACCAGAGTGGTTACATTACAGGCATGTGGGGATATTTCCTGCTCCATACTGGGTTTTCTTCTTTCTTCCTTGCTTTCTTTCTTCTACCACATCAACTTCTTATTTTCCTTCTTCTTCTACCCCTTCTACTTCTTTTTGTTCTTTATCTTTCTCGTCATCTTCTTCTCTTTTACTTCTTCTTCTTCTAATTTTCTTTTGCTCTTTCATCATGAGGCTTCACTATGCAGCTTTTACTGACCTGAGGCTCCATTGAACTCAAACCCAAACAGCTTCCTGAATGCTGTTGATAAAATTCTCATGGCCACTGCCCAGTAATTTCGCCTTTCAAGTCTTGCTATCTAGCAATTTAATTTTTCAATTACTTACCCCTTTGACTTTATGTCTACGCACTCCTGGAAATCCAGATCCTCCGACCTCCCTACACAATCAAAAATAACTAGAGTTAAAATAATTAACCTGGCCTTCATACAGGTGTAAATCAAAAATAAATGAAGAAGATCGAAGGGAACTTGGCCTGGGGATCAGATGAAACTTCACGGATTGCTGGAAAGCTGAACTAGTCTAGAGGTGTATGCTTACACAGAACAAACAAGTAGTGCTGCTTGTTTGAACTTGGGTTAGTATGTGAAGAAACACAGATTCTGATTCCAAAGTGAGTCTTTCTTTGTCCACCTTTCTTTATTTCATAAGTAAAATCAGAGACCTGGTTGGCATGGAGCTTGTATTGCCAGTCCCACAAGCAAACAGGCTTTGTAGGCATTCTGCCTCCACACCCCATCCCGTTGTCTCCTGCTGTATCATACAAATGCCCAGTCTTCTACCAATTTACACACACACAGACACATGCACGCACACACACACACACACACACACACACACACAAACACACAAACACACACTCACACATTCACAAACACACACACATATTAAAGAATAGGGCCCAGGAGCATAGACTGTCCATAAATTGCAGAGGTCACTTGGTGGCATGTAGTGCCCTCTTCTGGTGAAAGGGCAGACAGAATACTCATGCATAAAATCAATCCAGAAGCATTTCATTTCTACTTATTATTACTATTATCATCATTATTATTATTCTGATTATTTTTGAGACAAACATTTAGTCTTTTCGTAGGAGAATGTCCTTGAACACTCTCTGTAATAAAGCAGGCTTGGAATTCAAACAGATCAATTTATGTTTGCCTCCCTAGTGTTGATGGGATTGATGGCCAATGTCAGGAACAGAACATAGTGTGTTCTCCATTTTTTCCCTTTTCCTTTGTCTGTAAACTCACATTTCTTCTCTCTTGTTTTCTTTTTCTTTCCCTTCACTCTCCATAGGAATCTAAACCTGGGCGGTGTTTTCCTTTTCATATAAGGCTGTGCTTTCCCAATATAAGAGCTTCCTACAATTCTTCAAGTGAAATTTGATTTTACTTTGTCACTGGGAAACACAAAGAACAAACAGGACCTTGAAAAGTACATCATATGATTGTGTCCATCTTGGTATCTTGTTGAGGTAACTCAAGCAAAGACGTGGAAATGAAAACCAAAGTAGGCAGGGCAGCCGGCATGTGGCCCATCATTGCTGGATTCTCTCAAACAACTGTGCTGGCCTTATGAATTTTAGCATTGTACTCCCTTGCTCTCTCTTACTCTCCATGGCTCCTTTACCTCCTTCCAACACGTGCCACAAGATATCTGTGAGAGTTGATCTTCCAGAAAGCGTGTTGTCTGTCAGGAAGACAAACATTCTTGAATGATAGCTATCCATGTTACATCATCTCAGTGGGTAAGGTATTGTCACTGAGGAATATGAATGAACCATTTTAGTATATATTGTACTTGTTTTTAGGGGACCAAAGTTGTTGTTATTCATCAACATCCTCATCAAACTTGTGGCTCCTGCTGCCTTCCTTTTACAAATTAATGGCCTCTCTCCCTCTCCTCTCGTGAGGGTAAATCAATGGAAAGTCTAACTTGGATATGGCTTGCTTTGGAATTGTGGGATTATATTCCTCTTTGCTGAACCTGGGCCATTCAGGTAGGACTGAGAGATGCTGCATTCACTGGAAAGTCTACCAAGTATTGATAATGGCTTTTCATAAGCATACAGCTGGAGCCCACTTTGCCTAAACTCAATACCCTATATATCCTCACCTGGGTCATCACAGGGCCATTGCTAGCTGATTGTGGTTGGATATAAAGAAAGGAATCACTTAGAGTCAGAGAGTTCTGCTCCCTTGTCTTTTTATTTTACTTCATTTTTCTGTTGATTTTCATTGTTTGGCAAAAAGTATACTATGCATCTTTGTAGACTGTCCTGGAACTCACTTTTGAGACCAGACTGGCTTCAAGCACACAGAAAATAGCTCAGCTCTGCCTCCCAAGGCCTGAGATTAATGATGTGTGACACAACCCCACAGTTTTTAATTTAATTTTGTTTTTGGGGAAGGGGGTATGGTGGGAATGCTTAATCAGTTCTTTCTTTAGATCCTTCAGGATTGATTTCATACAAAGTGTTCTGACCACAGTTTCCCTTCTTCCCACAGCTCCTTCTCCTCAGCCAAATCCAACTGGTGTTAGGGTTATGCTTCTAGTTCACTCTCTTTCACACATTGCTGTGTTAATGCAAGAGCTGTAATTACTTTTCCCCATGGATCCTGGAATTATCAGTTTTTAGATTCTGCATGTGGTTTCGCCATGCACATGATTAAAATCAGTGAAATCTGAGTACCACCTGCCAGTGCAAAAGAACTTTTACGAGGATTTCAACTTATAGTCAGAGTATGTCAGGAAAGGGCAAGCTCTCTGTCACTGGGTTTAGAGCATTTACAATTGGTGATACATAACCAAAGCATTACACAGGATCAAGCCAACTTTCAAATAAGGTAGCCAATCATTCTGTTGTACTGATAGTCACATTAATAGAGGAAATTAGAGAAAGATAGAGTGATAAATTTAGGGACATGGCTTCCTTTCCAGCAGAAGTCAAATATATGAAATTAAAAAAAAAAAAATAACCAGAAATGGCCTGGTAGATGTCTTAATAGTTGAAAGTCTTTCTGTCTTTTTTTTTTTCAGCATTTCTCTATATAACCATTTTTTTTCTAGAACTCAGATTGTAGTCCTGGTGAGCTGACAAATCTCCGCTTTCCGATTTTTGAGAACAGAGGCTTGATTCATCATCTGTGGCTAAAAGTTGGAATTTTGTTATTTATTTTTGAGTACATGAGACCTGAGAACTATAGTAGCAGAACAATACTCAGGAATCAGTTGGTGTTCTGCCTTAGGGACTGTGTGAAATTTTTGTCTTGATGTTTGTTTGTTTTTGTTTTTTAGTTTGTTTTTTGTATTAACTGTCTCCATATTTACATTTCCTCCACTGTCTCTCCCTTCCTTCCTTCTTCCTTTCATTTCTTTGGGAAACTGGTTTTGTCTTTGTACCTTGAGAGCTGTCTTGAAACTCATTTTGTAGGCCAGGCAGAAGTGAAAGTCAGAAATCAACCTGTCTATCTGCCTCTGCCTCTGCCTCTTCCTCAGAACCACTGTGTACCAATCTCCACTTGAATACTCATATATGCATGTGCCGTGCTTTCCAGTTAAACATTGGTTGAGGAGGGAAAGCCTACATGGCTGATAGGAATTCAGTTATTTTCAGGTTTATGAGGAAATATAATCTTTGTTTTGTTTACTTTATATTTTCACTTGTGGTTTTTTTTTTTTTCTTTTTTTTAAAGACAGCTTGTGTCCCTTTATTTTTGCTCCACTTCATGGTGCACGTCTTCTTTCTGAGAACAGATATGAAAGCATTGAGCTAACTCAAATTAGTTTACCTCTACTACTGTTGTTGTTGTCACTATACAGCAGAGATTGGTCAAGCCATACATGAAAGTCCAGCCCTCTCAAAGAGTAAAGGGGACCTTTCTTGCTTTAGGGCCTAACAAAGCTTGGCCCTAATTCTCTTGTACTTGTAATTATGGATACATTGTGAATTTTAAAATCATTGAAATCCTGTTAGTCCTCTTGTCCCTCTCTAGATTTTCACTGAACTATTTTCATTTGTTTATTTTTGGCTTTATCATTGAGTGTGTGTGTGTGTGTGTGTGTGTGTGTGTGTGTGTGTGTGTGTGTGTGCATATCATCTGCCTCGCTGCCAATGGGCCTACTCAGTTTGAGCATGAATATGTTCAGATTTGTAGTTAGATTTAGTGCAAAAAGATAGTTTTCAATTTTTCAAGACATGATTTTTCTGTGTTGCTTTGACTCTCCCAGGACTCAGTCTGTAGACCAGGCTGGCCATGAACTCATAGATCCTCCTGCCACCAGAGTGGTTACATTACAGGCATGTGGGGATATTTCCTGCTCCATACTGGGTTTTCTTCTTTCTTCCTTGCTTTCTTTCTTCTACCACATCAACTTCTTATTTTCCTTCTTCTTCTACCCCTTCTACTTCTTTTTGTTCTTTATCTTTCTCGTCATCTTCTTCTCTTTTACTTCTTCTTCTTCTAATTTTCTTTTGCTCTTTCATCATGAGGCTTCACTATGCAGCTTTTACTGACCTGAGGCTCCATTGAACTCAAACCCAAACAGCTTCCTGAATGCTGTTGATAAAATTCTCATGGCCACTGCCCAGTAATTTCGCCTTTCAAGTCTTGCTATCTAGCAATTTAATTTTTCAATTACTTACCCCTTTGACTTTATGTCTACGCACTCCTGGAAATCCAGATCCTCCGACCTCCCTACACAATCAAAAATAACTAGAGTTAAAATAATTAACCTGGCCTTCATACAGGTGTAAATCAAAAATAAATGAAGAAGATCGAAAGGAACTTGGCCTGGGGATCAGATGAAACTTCACGGATTGCTGGAAAGCTGAACTAGTCTAGAGGTGTATGCTTACAAAGAACAAACAAGTAGTGCTGCTTGTTTGAACTTGGGTTAGTATGTGAAGAAACACAGATTCTGATTCCAAAGTGAGTCTTTCTTTGTCCACCTTTCTTTATTTCATAAGTAAAATCAGAGACCTGGTTGGCATGGAGCTTGTATTGCCAGTCCCACAAGCAAACAGGCTTTGTAGGCATTCTGCCTCCACACCCCATCCCGTTGTCTCCTGCTGTATCATACAAATGCCCAGTCTTCTACCAATTTACACACACACAGACACATGCACGCACACACACACACACACACACACACACACACACACACACAAACACAACACCCTCACACATTCACAAACACACACACATATTAAAGAATAGGGCCCAGGAGCATAGACTGTCTATAAATTGCAGAGGTCACTTGGTGGCATGTAGTGCCCTCTTCTGGTGAAAGGGCAGACAGAATACTCATGCATAAAATAAATCCAGAAGCATTTCATTTCTACTTATTATTACTATTATCATCATCATTATTATTCTGATTATTTTTGAGACAAACATTTAGTCTTTTCGTAGGAGAATGTCCTTGAACACTCTCTGTAATAAAGCAGGCTTGGAATTCAAACAGATCAATTCATGTTTGCCTCCCTAGTGTTGATGGGATTGACGGCCAATGTCAGGAACAGAACATAATGTGTTCTCCTTTTTTTCCCTTTTCCTTTGTCTGTAAACTCACATTTCTTCTCTCTTGTTTTCTTTTTCTTTCCCTTCACTCTCCATAGGAATCTAAACCTGGGCGGTGTTTTCCTTTTCATATAAGGCTGTGCTTTCCCAATATAAGAGCTTCCTACAATTCTTCAAGTGAAATTTGATTTTACTTTGTCACTGGGAAACACAAAGAACAAACAGGACCTTGAAAAGTACATCATATGATTGTGTCCATCTTGGTATCTTGTTGAGGTAACTCAAGCAAAGACGTGGAAATGAAAACCAAAGTAGGCAGGGCAGCCGGCATGTGGCCCATCATTGCTGGATTCTCTCAAACAACTGTGCTGGCCTTATGAATTTTAGCATTGTACTCCCTTGCTCTCTCTTACTCTCCATGGCTCCTTTACCTCCTTCCAACACGTGCCACAAGATATCTGTGAGAGTTGATCTTCCAGAAAGCGTGTTGTCTGTCAGGAAGACAAACATTCTTGAACGATAGCTATCCAAGTTACATCATCTCAGTGGGTAAGGTATTGTCGCTGAGGAATATGAATGAACCATTTTAGTATATATTGTACTTGTTTTTAGGGGACCAAAGTTGTTGTTATTCATCAACATCCTCATCAAACTTGTGGCTCCTGCTGCCTTCCTTTTACAAATTAATGGCCTCTCTCCCTCTCCTCTCGTGAGGGTAAATCAATGGAAAGTCTAACTTGGATATGGCTTGCTTTGGAATTGTGGGATTATATTCCTCTTTGCTGAACCTTGGCAATTCAGGTAGGACTGAGAGATGCTGCATTCACTGGAAAGTCTACCAAGTATTGATAATGGCTTTTCATAAGCATACAGCTGGAGCCCACTTTGCCTAAACTCAATACCCTATATATCCTCACCTGGGTCATCACAGGGCCATTGCTAGTTGATTGTGGTTGGATATAAAGAAAGGAATCACTTAGAGTCAGAGAGTTCTGCTCCCTTGTCTTTTTATTTTACTTCATTTTTCTGTTGATTTTCATTGTTTGGCAAAAAGTATACTATGCATCTTTGTAGACTGTCCTGGAACTCACTTTTGAGACCAGACTGGCTTCAAGCACACAGAAAATAGCTCAGCTCTGCCTCCCAAGGCCTGAGATTAATGATGTGTGACACAACCCCACAGTTTTTAATTTAATTTTGTTTTTGGGGAAGGGGGTATGGTGGGAATGCTTAATCAGTTCTTTCTTTAGATCCTTCAGGATTGATTTCATACAAAGTGTTCTGACCACAGTTTCCCTTCTTCCCACAGCTCCTTCTCCTCAGCCAAATCCTACTGGTGTTAGGGTTATGCTTCTAGTTCACTCTCTTTCACACATTGCTGTGTTAATGCAAGAGTTGTAATTACTTTTCTCCATGGATCCTGGAATTATCAGTTTTTAGATTCTGCATGTGGTTTCGCCATGCACATGATTAAAATCAGTGAAATCTGAGTACCACCTGCCAGTGCAAAAGAACTTTTACGAGGATTTCAACTTATAGTCACAGTATGTCAGGAAAGGGCAAGCTCTCTGTCACTGGGTTTAGAGCATTTACAATTGGTGATACATAACCAAAGCATTACACAGGATCAAGCCAACTTTCATATAAGGTAGCCAATCATTCTGTTGTACTGATAGTCAAATTAATAGAGGAAATTAGAGAAAGATAGAGTGATAAATTTACGGACATGGCTTCCTTTCCAGCAGAAGTCAAATATATGAAATTTAAAAAAAAAATAACCAGAAATGGCCTGGTAGATGTCTTAATAGTTGAAAGTCTTTCTGTCTTTTTTTTTTCAGCATTTCTCTATATAACCATTTCTTTTTCTAGAACTCAGATTGTAGTCCTGGTGAGCTGACAAATCTCCGCTTTCCGATTTTTGAGAACAGAGGCTTGATTCATCATCTGTGGCTAAAAGTTGGAATTTTGTTATTTATTTTTGAGTACATGAGACCTGAGAACTATAGTAGCAGAACAATACTCAGGAATCAGTTGGTGTTCTGCCTTAGGGACTGTGTGAAATTTTTGTCTTGATGTTTGTTTGTTTTTGTTTTTTAGTTTGTTTTTTGTATTAACTGTCTCCATATTTACATTTCCTCCACTGTCTCTCCCTTCCTTCCTTCTTCCTTTCATTTCTTTGGGAAACTGGTTTTGTCTTTGTACCTTGAGAGCTGTCTTGAAACTCATTTTGTAGGCCAGGCAGAAGTGAAAGTCAGAAATCAACCTGTCTATCTGCCTCTGCCTCTGCCTCTTCCTCAGAACCACTGTGTACCAATCTCCACTTGAATACTCATATATGCATGTGCCGTGCTTTCCAGTTAAACATTGGTTGAGGAGGGAAAGCCTACATGGCTGATAGGAATTCAGTTATTTTCAGGTTTATGACGGGAAAATAAACTTTGTTTTGTTTACTTTATGTTTCACTTGTGGTTTTTTTTTTTTTTCTCTTTTTTTTAAAGACAGCTTGTGTCCCTTTATCTTTGCTCCACTTCATGGTGCAGGTCTTCTTTCTGAGAACAGATATGAAAGCATTGAGCTAACTCAAATTAGTTTACCTCTACTACTGTTGTTGTTCTCACTATACAGCAGAGATTGGCCAAGCCATACATGAAAGTCCAGCCCTCTCAAAGAGTAAAGGGGACCTTTCTTGCTTTAGGGCCTAACAAAGCTTGGCCCTAATTCTCTTGTACTTGTAATTATGGATACATTGTGAATTTTAAAATCATTGAAATCCTGTTAGTCCTCTTGTCACTCTCTAGATTTTCACTGAACTATTTTCATTTGTTTATTTTTGGCTTTATCATTGAGTGTGTGTGTGTGTGTGTGTGTGTGTGTGTGTGTGTGTGTGTGTGCATATCATCTGCCTCCCTGCCAACGGGCCTACTCAGTTTGAGCATGAATATGTTCAGATTTGTAGTTAGATTTAGTGCAAAAAGATAGTTTTCAATTTTTCAAGACATGATTTTTCTGTGTTGCTTTGACTCTCCCAGGACTCAGTCTGTAGACCAGGCTGGCCATGAACTCATAGATCCTCCTGCCACCAGAGTGGTTACATTACAGGCATGTGGGGATATTTCCTGCTCCATACTGGGTTTTCTTCTTTCTTCCTTGCTTTCTTTCTTCTACCACATCAACTTCTTATTTTCCTTCTTCTTCTACCCCTTCTACTTCTTTTTGTTCTTTATCTTTCTCGTCATCTTCTTCTCTTTTACTTCTTCTTCTTCTAATTTTCTTTTGCTCTTTCATCATGAGGCTTCACTATGCAGCTTTTACTGACCTGAGGCTCCATTGAACTCAAACCCAAACAGCTTCCTGAATGCTGTTGATAAAATTCTCATGGCCACTGCCCAGTAATTTCGCCTTTCAAGTCTTGCTATCTAGCAATTTAATTTTTCAATTACTTACCCCTTTGACTTTATGTCTACGCACTCCTGGAAATCCAGATCCTCCGACCTCCCTACACAATCAAAAATAACTAGAGTTAAAATAATTAACCTGGCCTTCATACAGGTGTAAATCAAAAATAAATGAAGAAGATCGAAGGGAACTTGGCCTGGGGATCAGATGAAACTTCACGGATTGCTGGAAAGCTGAACTAGTCTAGAGGTGTATGCTTACACAGAACAAACAAGTAGTGCTGCTTGTTTGAACTTGGGTTAGTATGTGAAGAAACACAGATTCTGATTCCAAAGTGAGTCTTTCTTTGTCCACCTTTCTTTATTTCATAAGTAAAATCAGAGACCTGGTTGGCATGGAGCTTGTATTGCCAGTCCCACAAGCAAACAGGCTTTGTAGGCATTCTGCCTCCACACCCCATCCCGTTGTCTCCTGCTGTATCATACAAATGCCCAGTCTTCTACCAATTTACACACACACAGACACATGCACGCACACACACACACACACACACAAACACACAAACACACAAACACACACTCACACATTCACAAACACACACACATATTAAAGAATAGGGCCCAGGAGCATAGACTGTCCATAAATTGCAGAGGTCACTTGGTGGCATGTAGTGCCCTCTTCTGGTGAAAGGGCAGACAGAATACTCATGCATAAAATCAATCCAGAAGCATTTCATTTCTACTTATTATTACTATTATCATCATCATTATTATTCTGATTATTTTTGAGACAAACATTTAGTCTTTTCGTAGGAGAATGTCCTTGAACACTCTCTGTAATAAAGCAGGCTTGGAATTCAAACAGATCAATTTATGTTTGCCTCCCTAGTGTTGATGGGATTGATGGCCAATGTCAGGAACAGAACATGGTGTGTTCTCCTTTTTCCCTTTTCCTTTGTCTGTAAACTCACATTTCTTCTCTCTTGTTTTCTTTTTCTTTCCCTTCACTCTCCATAGGAATCTAAACCTGGGCGGTGTTTTCCTTTTCATATAAGGCTGTGCTTTCCCAATATAAGAGCTTCCTACAATTCTTCAAGTGAAATTTGATTTTACTTTGTCACTGGGAAACACAAAGAACAAACAGGACCTTGAAAAGTACATCATATGATTGTGTCCATCTTGGTATCTTGTTGAGGTAACTCAAGCAAAGACGTGGAAATGAAAACCAAAGTAGGCAGGGCAGCCGGCATGTGGCCCATCATTGCTGGATTCTCTCAAACAACTGTGCTGGCCTTATGAATTTTAGAATTGTACTCCCTTGCTCTCTCTTACTCTCCATGGCTCCTTTACCTCCTTCCAACACGTGCCACAAGATATCTGTGAGAGTTGATCTTCCAGAAAGCGTGTTGTCTGTCAGGAAGACAGACATTCTTGAATGATAGCTTTCCAAGTTACATCATCTCAGTGGGTAAGGTATTGTCACTGAGGAATATGAATGAACCATTTTAGTATATATTGTACTTGTTTTTAGGGGACCAAAGTTGTTGTTATTCATCAACATCCTCATCAAACTTGTGGCTCCTGCTGCCTTCCTTTTACAAATTAATGGCCTCTCTCCCTCTCCTCTCGTGAGGGTAAATCAATGGAAAGTCTAACTTGGATATGGCTTGCTTTGGAATTGTGGGATTATATTCCTCTTTGCCGAACCTGGGCCATTCAGGTAGGACTGAGAGATGCTGCATTCACTGGAAAGTCTACCAAGTATTGATAATGGCTTTTCATAAGCATACAGCTGGAGCCCACTTTGCCTAAACTCAATACCCTATATATCCTCACCTGGGTCATCACAGGGCCATTGCTAGCTGATTGTGGTTGGATATAAAGAAAGGAATCACTTAGAGTCAGAGAGTTCTGCTCCCTTGTCTTTTTATTTTACTTCATTTTTCTGTTGATTTTCATTGTTTGGCAAAAAGTATACTATGCATCTTTGTAGACTGTCCTGGAACTCACTTTTGAGACCAGACTGGCTTCAAGCACACAGAAAATAGCTCAGCTCTGCCTCCCAAGGCCTGAGATTAATGATGTGTGACACAACCCCACAGTTTTTAATTTAATTTTGTTTTTGGGGAAGGGGGTATGGTGGGAATGCTTAATCAGTTCTTTCTTTAGATCCTTCAGGATTGATTTCATACAAAGTGTTCTGACCACAGTTTCCCTTCTTCACACAGCTCCTTCTCCTCAGCCAAATCCAACTGGTGTTAGGGTTATGCTTCTAGTTCACTCTCTTTCACACATTGCTGTGTTAATGCAAGAGCTGTAATTACTTTTCCCCATGGATCCTGGAATTATCAGTTTTTAGATTCTGCATGTGGTTTCGCCATGCACATGATTAAAATCAGTGAAATCTGAGTACCACCTGCCAGTGCAAAAGAACTTTTACGAGGATTTCAACTTATAGTCAGAGTATGTCAGGAAAGGGCAAGCTCTCTGTCACTGGGTTTAGAGCATTTACAATTGGTGATACATAACCAAAGCATTACACAGGATCAAGCCAACTTTCAAATAAGGTAGCCAATCATTCTGTTGTACTGATAGTCACATTAATAGAGGAAATTAGAGAAAGATAGAGTGATAAATTTAGGGACATGGCTTCCTTTCCAGCAGAAGTCAAATATATGAAATTAAAAAAAAAATAATAACCAGAAATGGCCTGGTAGATGTCTTAATAGTTGAAAGTCTTTCTGTCTTTTTTTTTCAGCATTTCTCTATATAACCATTTCTTTTCTAGAACTCAGATTGTAGTCCTGGTGAGCTGACAAATCTCCGCGTTCCTATTTTTGAGAACAGAGGCTTGATTCATCATCTGTGGCTAAAAGTTGGAATTTTGTTATTTATTTTTGAGTACATGAGACCTGAGAACTATAGTAGCAGAACAATACTCAGGAATCAGTTGGTGTTCTGCCTTAGGGACTGTGTGAAATTTTTGTCTTGATGTTTGTTTGTTTTTGTTTTTTAGTTTGTTTTTTGTATTAACTGTCTCCATATTTACATTTCCTCCACTGTCTCTCCCTTCCTTCCTTCTTCCTTTCATTTCTTTGGGAAACTGGTTTTGTCTTTGTACCTTGAGAGCTGTCTTGAAACTCATTTTGTAGGCCAGGCAGAAGTGAAAGTCAGAAATCAACCTGTCTATCTGCCTCTGCCTCTGCCTCTTCCTCAGAACCACTGTGTACCAATCTCCACTTGAATACTCATATATGCATGTGCCGTGCTTTCCAGTTAAACATTGGTTGAGGAGGGAAAGCCTACATGGCTGATAGGAATTCAGTTATTTTCAGGTTTATGAGGAACTATAATCTTTGTTTTGTTTACTTTATATTTTCACTTGTGGTTTTTTTTTTTTCTTTTTTTTAAAGACAGCTTGTGTCCCTTTATCTTTGCTCCACTTCATGGTGCACGTCTTCTTTCTGAGAACAGATATGAAAGCATTGAGCTAACTCAAATTAGTTTACCTCTACTACTGTTGTTGTTGTCACTATACAGCAGAGATTGGTCAAGCCATACATGAAAGTCCAGCCCTCTCAAAGAGTAAAGGGGACCTTTCTTGCTTTAGGGCCTAACAAAGCTTCGCCCTAATTCTCTTGTACTTGTAATTATGGATACATTGTGAATTTTAAAATCATTGAAATCCTGTTAGTCCTCTTGTCCCTCTCTAGATTTTCACTGAACTATTTTCATTTGTTTATTTTTGGCTTTATCATTGAGTGTGTGTGTGTGTGTGTGTGTGTGTGTGTGTGTGTGTGTGTGCATGCATATCATCTGCCTCGCTGCCAATGGGCCTACTCAGTTTGAGCATAAATATGTTCAGATTTGTAGTTAGATTTAGTGCAAAAAGATAGTTTTCAATTTTTCAAGACATGATTTTTCTGTGTTGCTTTGACTCTCCCAGGACTCAGTCTGTAGACCAGGCTGGCCATGAACTCATAGATCCTCCTGCCACCAGAGTGGTTACATTACAGGCATGTGGGGATATTTCCTGCTCCATACTGGGTTTTCTTCTTTCTTCCTTGCTTTCTTTCTTCTACCACATCAACTTCTTATTTTCCTTCTTCTTCTACCCCTTCTACTTCTTTTTGTTCTTTATCTTTCTCGTCATCTTCTTCTCTTTTACTTCTTCTTCTTCTAATTTTCTTTTGCTCTTTCATCATGAGGCTTCACTATGCAGCTTTTACTGACCTGAGGCTCCATTGAACTCAAACCCAAACAGCTTCCTGAATGCTGTTGATAAAATTCTCATGGCCACTGCCCAGTAATTTCGCCTTTCAAGTCTTGCTATCTAGCAATTTAATTTTTCAATTACTTACCCCTTTGACTTTATGTCTACGCACTCCTGGAAATCCAGATCCTCCGACCTCCCTACACAATCAAAAATAACTAGAGTTAAAATAATTAACCTGGCCTTCATACAGGTGTAAATCAAAAATAAATGAAGAAGATCGAAAGGAACTTGGCCTGGGGATCAGATGAAACTTCACGGATTGCTGGAAAGCTGAACTAGTCTAGAGGTGTATGCTTACAAAGAACAAACAAGTAGTGCTGCTTGTTTGAACTTGGGTTAGTATGTGAAGAAACACAGATTCTGATTCCAAAGTGAGTCTTTCTTTGTCCACCTTTCTTTATTTCATAAGTAAAATCAGAGACCTGGTTGGCATGGAGCTTGTATTGCCAGTCCCACAAGCAAACAGGCTTTGTAGGCATTCTGCCTCCACACCCCATCCCGTTGTCTCCTGCTGTATCATACAAATGCCCAGTCTTCTACCAATATACACACACACAGACACATGCACGCACACACACACACACACACACACACACACACACACAACACACACTCACACATTCACAAACACACACACATATTAAAGAATAGGGCCCAGGAGCATAGACTGTCTATAAATTGCAGAGGTCACTTGGTGGCATATAGTGCCCTCTTCTGGTGAAAGGGCAGACAGAATACTCATGCATAAAATAAATCCAGAAGCATTTCATTTCTACTTATTATTACTATTATCATCATCATTATTATTCTGATTATTTTTGAGACAAACATTTAGTCTTTTCGTAGGAGAATGTCCTTGAACACTCTCTGTAATAAAGCAGGCTTGGAATTCAAACAGATCAATTCATGTTTGCCTCCCTAGTGTTGATGGGATTGACGGCCAATGTCAGGAACAGAACATAATGTGTTCTCCATTTTTTCCCTTTTCCTTTGTCTGTAAACTCACATTTCTTCTCTCTGTTTTCTTTTTCTTTCCCTTCACTCTCCATAGGAATCTAAACCTGGGCGGTGTTTTCCTTTTCATATAAGGCTGTGCTTTCCCCATATAAGAGCTTCCTACAATTCTTCAAGTGAAATTTGATTTTACTTTGTCACTGGGAAACACAAAGAACAAACAGGACCTTGAAAAGTACATCATATGATTGTGTCCATCTTGGTATCTTGTTGAGGTAACTCAAGCAAAGACGTGGAAATGAAAACCAAAGTAGGCAGGGCAGCCGGCATGTGGCCCATCATTGCTGGATTCTCTCAAACAACTGTGCTGGCCTTATGAATTTTAGCATTGTACTCCCTTGCTCTCTCTTACTCTCCATGGCTCCTTTACCTCCTTCCAACACGTGCCACAAGATATCTGTGAGAGTTGATCTTCCAGAAAGCGTGTTGTCTGTCAGGAAGACAAACATTCTTGAACGATAGCTATCCAAGTTACATCATCTCAGTGGGTAAGGTATTGTCGCTGAGGAATATGAATGAACCATTTTAGTATATATTGTACTTGTTTTTAGGGGACCAAAGTTGTTGTTATTCATCAACATCCTCATCAAACTTGTGGCTCCTGCTGCCTTCCTTTTACAAATTAATGGCCTCTCTCCCTCTCCTCTCGTGGAGGGTAAATCAATGGAAAGTCTAACTTGGATATGGCTTGCTTTGGAATTGTGGGATTATATTCCTCTTTGCTGAACCTTGGCAATTCAGGTAGGACTGAGAGATGCTGCATTCACTGGAAAGTCTACCAAGTATTGATAATGGCTTTTCATAAGCATACAGCTGGAGCCCACTTTGCCTAAACTCAATACCCTATATATCCTCACCTGGGTCATCACAGGGCCATTGCTAGTTGATTGTGTTTGGATATAAAGAAAGGAATCACTTAGAGTCAGAGAGTTCTGCTCCCTTGTCTTTTTATTTTACTTCATTTTTCTGTTGATTTTCATTGTTTGGCAAAAAGTATACTATGCATCTTTGTAGACTGTCCTGGAACTCACTTTTGAGACCAGACTGGCTTCAAGCACACAGAAAATAGCTCAGCTCTGCCTCCCAAGGCCTGAGATTAATGATGTGTGACACAACCCCACAGTTTTTAATTTAATTTTGTTTTTGGGGAAGGGGGTATGGTGGGAATGCTTAATCAGTTCTTTCTTTAGATCCTTCAGGATTGATTTCATACAAAGTGTTCTGACCACAGTTTCCCTTCTTCCCACAGCTCCTTCTCCTCAGCCAAATCCAACTGGTGTTAGGGTTATGCTTCTAGTTCACTCTCTTTCACACATTGCTGTGTTAATGCAAGAGCTGTAATTACTTTTCTCCATGGATCCTGGAATTATCAGTTTTTAGATTCTGCATGTGGTTTCACCATGCACATGATTAAAATCAGTGAAATCTGAGTACCACCTGCCAGTGCAAAAGAACTTTTACGAGGATTTCAACTTATAGTCACAGTATGTCAGGAAAGGGCAAGCTCTCTGTCACTGGGTTTAGAGCATTTACAATTGGTGATACATAACCAAAGCATTACACAGGATCAAGTCAACTTTCATATAAGGTAGCCAATCATTCTGTTGTACTGATAGTCAAATTAATAGAGGAAGTTAGAGAAAGATAGAGTGATAAATTTACGGACATGGCTTCCTTTCCAGCAGAAGTCAAATATATGATATTAAAAAAAAAAATAACCAGAAATGGCCTGGTACATGTCTTAATAGTTGAAAGTCTTTCTGTCTTTTTTTTTTCAGCATTTCTCTATATAACCATTTCTTTTCTAGAACTCAGATTGTAGTCCTGGTGAGCTGACAAATCTCCGCTTTCCGATTTTTGAGAACAGAGGCTTGATTCATCATCTGTGGCTAAAAGTTGGAATTTTGTTATTTATTTTTGAGTACATGAGACCTGAGAACTATAGTAGCAGAACAATACTCAGGAATCAGTTGGTGTTCTGCCTTAGGGAATGTGTGAAATTTTTGTCTTGATGTTTGTTTGTTTTTGTTTTTTAGTTTGTTTTTTGTATTAACTGTCTCCATATTTACATTTCCTCCACTCTCTCTCCCTTCCTTCCTTCTTCCTTTCATTTCTTTGGGAAACTGGTTTTGTCTTTGTACCTTGAGAGCTGTCTTGAAACTCATTTTGTAGGCCAGGCAGAAGTGAAAGTCAGAAATCAACCTGTCTATCTGCCTCTGCCTCTGCCTCTTCCTCAGAACCACTGTGTACCAATCTCCACTTGAATACTCATATATGCATGTGCCGTGCTTTCCAGTTAAACATTGGTTGAGGAGGGAAAGCCTACATGGCTGATAGGAATTCAGTTATTTTCAGGTTTATGAGGAACTATAATCTTTGTTTTGTTTACTTTATATTTTCACTTGTGGTTTTTTTTTTTTTTTTTTTTTTAAAGACAGCTTGTGTCCCTTTATCTTTGCACCACTTCATGGTGCACGTCTTCTTTCTGAGAACAGATATGAAAGCATTGAGCTTACTCAAATTAGTTTACCTCTACTACTGTTGTTGTTGTCACTATACAGCAGAGATTGGTCAAGCCATACATGAAAGTCCAGCCCTGTCAAAGAGTAAAGGGGACCTTTCTTGCTTTAGGGCCTAACAAAGCTTGGCCCTAATTCTCTTGTACTTGTAATTATGGATACATTGTGAATTTTAAAATCATTGAAATCCTGTTAGTCCTCTTGTCACTCTCTAGATTTTCACTGAACTATTTTCATATTTTCATTTGTTTATTTTTGGCTTTATCATTGAGTGTGTGTGTGTGTGTGTGTGTGTGTGTGTGTGTGTGTGTGTGTGTGTGTGTGCATATCATCTGCCTCCCTGCCAACGGGCCTACTCAGTTTGAGCATGAATATGTTCAGATTTGTAGTTAGATTTAGTGCAAAAAGATAGTTTTCAATTTTTCAAGACATGATTTTTCTGTGTTGCTTTGACTCTCCCAGGACTCAGTCTGTAGACCAGGCTGGCCATGAACTCATAGATCCTCCTGCCACCAGAGTGGTTACATTACAGGCATGTGGGGATATTTCCTGCTCCATACTGGGTTTTCTTCTTTCTTCCTTGCTTTCTTTCTTCTACCACATCAACTTCTTATTTTCCTTCTTCTTCTACCCCTTCTACTTCTTTTTGTTCTTTATCTTTCTTGTCATCTTCTTCTCTTTTACTTCTTCTTCTTCTAATTTTCTTTTGCTCTTTCATCATGAGGCTTCACTATGCAGCTTTTACTGACCTGAGGCTCCATTGAACTCAAACCCAAACAGCTTCCTGAATGCTGTTGATAAAATTCTCATGGCCACTGCCCAGTAATTTCGCCTTTCAAGTCTTGCTATCTAGCAATTTAATTTTTCAATTACTTACCCCTTTGACTTTATGTCTACGCACTCCTGGAAATCCAGATCCTCCGACCTCCCTACACAATCAAAAATAACTAGAGTTAAAATAATTAACCTGGCCTTCATACAGGTGTAAATCAAAAATAAATGAAGAAGATCGAAAGGAACTTGGCCTGGGGATCAGATGAAACTTCACAGATTGCTGGAAAGCTGAACTAGTCTAGAGGTGTATGCTTACAAAGAACAAACAAGTAGTGCTGCTTGTTTGAACTTGGGTTAGTATGTGAAGAAACACAGATTCTGATTCCAAAGTGAGTCTTTCTTTGTCCACCTTTCTTTATTTCATAAGTAAAATCAGAGACCTGGTTGGCATGGAGCTTGTATTGCCAGTCCCACAAGCAAACAGGCTTTGTAGGCATTCTGCCTCCACACCCCATCCCGTTGTCTCCTGCTGTATCATACAAATGCCCAGTCTTCTACCAATTTACACACACACAGACACATGCACGCACACACACACACACACACACACACACAACACACAAACACACACTCACACATTCACAAACACACACACATATTAAAGAATAGGGCCCAGGAGCATAGACTGTCTATAAATTGCAGAGGTCACTTGGTGGCATGTAGTGCCCTCTTCTGGTGAAAGGGCAGACAGAATACTCATGCATAAAATCAATCCAGAAGCATTTCATTTCTACTTATTATTACTATTATCATCATCATTATTATTCTGATTATTTTTGAGACAAACATTTAGTCTTTTCGTAGGAGAATGTCCTTGAACACTCTCTGTAATAAAGCAGGCTTGGAATTCAAACAGATCAATTTATGTTTGCCTCCCTAGTGTTGATGGGATTGATGGCCAATGTCAGGAACAGAACATGATGTGTTCTCCTTTTTTTCCCTTTTCCTTTGTCTGTAAACTCACATTTCTTCTCTCTTGTTTTCTTTTTCTTTCCCTTCACTCTCCATAGGAATCTAAACCTGGGCGGTGTTTTCCTTTTCATATAAGGCTGTGCTTTCCCAATATAAGAGCTTCCTACAATTCTTCAAGTGAAATTTGATTTTACTTTGTCACTGGGAAACACAAAGAACAAACAGGACCTTGAAAAGTACATCATATGATTGTGTCCATCTTGGTATCTTGTTGAGGTAACTCAAGCAAAGACGTGGAAATGAAAACCAAAGTAGGCAGGGCAGCCGGCATGTGGCCCATCATTGCTGGATTCTCTCAAACAACTGTGCTGGCCTTATGAATTTTAGCATTGTACTCCCTTGCTCTCTCTTACTCTCCATGGCTCCTTTACCTCCTTCCAACACGTGCCACAAGATATCTGTGAGAGTTGATCTTCCAGAAAGCGTGTTGTCTGTCAGGAAGACAGACATTCTTGAATGATAGCTATCCAAGTTACATCATCTCAGTGGGTAAGGTATTATCGCTGAGGAATATGAATGAACCATTTTAGTATATATTGTACTTGTTTTTAGGGGACCAAAGTTGTTGTTATTCATCAACATCCTCATCAAACTTGTGGCTCCTGCTGCCTTCCTTTTACAAATTAATGGCCTCTCTCCCTCTCCTCTCGTGAGGGTAAATCAATGGAAAGTCTAACTTGGATATGGCTTGCTTTGGAATTGTGGGATTATATTCCTCTTTGCTGAACCTTGGCAATTCAGGTAGGACTGAGAGATGCTGCATTCACTGGAAAGTCTACCAAGTATTGATAATGGCTTTTCATAAGCATACAGCTGGAGCCCACTTTGCCTAAACTCAATACCCTATATATCCTCACCTGGGTCATCACAGGGCCATTGCTAGTTGATTGTGTTTGGATATAAAGAAAGGAATCACTTAGAGTCAGAGAGTTCTGCTCCCTTGTCTTTTTTATTTTACTTCATTTTTCTGTTGATTTTCATTGTTTGGCAAAAAGTATACTATGCATCTTTGTAGACTGTCCTGGAACTCACTTTTGAGACCAGACTGGCTTCAAGCACACAGAAAATAGCTCAGCTCTGCCTCCCAAGGCCTGAGATTAATGATGTGTGACACAACCCCACAGTTTTTAATTTAATTTTGTTTTTGGGGAAGGGGGTATGGTGGGAATGCTTAATCAGTTCTTTCTTTAGATCCTTCAGGATTGATTTCATACAAAGTGTTCTGACCACAGTTTCCCTTCTTCCCACAGCTCCTTCTCCTCAGCCAAATCCAACTGGTGTTAGGGGTATGCTTCTAGTTCACTCTCTTTCACACATTGCTGTGTTAATGCAAGAGTTGTAATTACTTTTCTCCATGGATCCTGGAATTATCAGTTTTTAGATTCTGCATGTGGTTTAGCCATGCACATGATTAAAATCAGTGAAATCTGAGTACCACCTGCCAGTGCAAAAGAACTTTTACGAGGATTTCAACTTATAGTCACAGTATGTCAGGAAAGGGCAAGCTCTCTGTCACTGGGTTTAGAGCATTTACAATTGGTGATACATAACCAAAGCATTACACAGGATCAAGCCAACTTTCAAATAAGGTAGCCAATCATTCTGTTGTACTGATAGTCAAATTAATAGAGGAAATTAGAGAAAGATAGAGTGATAAATTTACGGACATGGCTTCCTTTCCAGCAGAAGTCAAATATATGAAATTAAAAAAAAAAAAATAACCAGAAATGGCCTGGTACATGTCTTAATAGTTGAAAGTCTTTCTGTCTTTTTTTTTTCAGCATTTCTCTATATAACCATTTCTTTTCTAGAACTCAGATTGTAGTCCTGGTGAGCTTCCAAATCTCCACTTTCAGATTTTTGAGAACAGAGGCTTGATTCATCATCTGTGGCTAAAAGTTGGAATTTTGTTATTTATTTTTGAGTACATGAGACCTGAGAACTATAGTAGCAGAACAATACTCAGGAATCAGTTGGTGTTCTGCCTTAGGGAATGTGTGAAATTTTTGTCTTGATGTTTGTTTGTTTTTGTTTTTTAGTTTGTTTTTTGTATTAACTGTCTCCATATATACATTTCCTCCACTGTCTCTCCCTTCCTTCCTTCTTCCTTTCATTTCTTTGGGAAACTGGTTTTGTCTTTGTACCTTGAGAGCTGTCTTGAAACTCATTTTGTAGGCCAGGCAGAAGTGAAAGTCAGAAATCAACCTGTCTATCTGCCTCTGCCTCTGCCTCTTCCTCAGAACCACTGTGTACCAATCTCCACTTGAATACTCATATATGCATGTGCCGTGCTTTCCAGTTAAACATTGGTTGAGGAGGGAAAGCCTACATGGCTGATAGGAATTCAGTTATTTTCAGGTTTATGAGGAACTATAATCTTTGTTTTGTTTACTTTATATTTTCACTTGTGGTTTTTTTTTTCTTTTTTTTAAAGACAGCTTGTGTCCCTTTATCTTTGCTCCACTTCATGGTGCACGTCTTCTTTCTGAGAACAGATATGAAAGCATTGAGCTTACTCAAATTAGTTTACCTCTACTACTGTTGTTGTTGTCACTATACAGCAGAGATTGGCCAAGCCATACATGAAAGTCCAGCCCTGTC
Source organism: Phodopus roborovskii (assembly GCF_943737965.1). NCBI lineage: Eukaryota > Metazoa > Chordata > Mammalia > Rodentia > Cricetidae > Phodopus > Phodopus roborovskii. The sequence continues at coordinate 42,207 of NW_026126920.1, read as the reverse complement.
AAAGAGCAAAGGGGACCTTTCTTGCTTTAGGGCCTAACAAAGCTTGGCCCTAATTCTCTTGTACTTGTAATTATGGATACATTGTGAATTTTAAAATCATTGAAATCCTGTTAGTCCTCTTGTCCCTCTCTAGATTTTCACTGAACTATTTTCATTGGTTTATTTTTGGCTTTATCATTGAGTGTGTGTGTGTGTGTGTGTGTGTGTGTGTGTGTGTGTGTGTGTGCATGCATATCATCTGCCTCGCTGCCAATGGGCCTACTCAGTTTGAGCATGAATATGTTCAGATTTGTAGTTAGATTTAGTGCAAAAAGATAGTTTTCAATTTTTCAAGACATGATTTTTCTGTGTTGCTTTGACTCTCCCAGGACTCAGTCTGTAGACCAGGCTGGCCATGAACTCATAGATCCTCCTGCCACCAGAGTGGTTACATTACAGGCATGTGGGGATATTTCCTGCTCCATACTGGGTTTTCTTCTTTCTTCCTTGCTTTCTTTCTTCTACCACATCAACTTCTTATTTTCCTTCTTCTTCTACCCCTTCTACTTCTGTTTGTTCTTTATCTTTCTCGTCATCTTCTTCTCTTTTACTTCTTCTTCTTCTAATTTTCTTTTGCTCTTTCATCATGAGGCTTCACTATGCAGCTTTTACTGACCTGAGGCTCCATTGAACTCAAACCCAAACAGCTTCCTGAATGCTGTTGATAAAATTCTCATGGCCACTGCCCAGTAATTTCGCCTTTCAAGTCTTGCTATCTAGCAATTTAATTTTTCAATTACTTACCCCTTTGACTTTATGTCTACGCACTCCTGGAAATCCAGATCCTCCGACCTCCCTACACAATCAAAAATAACTAGAGTTAAAATAATTAACCTGGCCTTCATACAGGTGTAAATCAAAAATAAATGAAGAAGATCGAAAGGAACTTGGCCTGGGGATCAGATGAAACTTCACGGATTGCTGGAAAGCTGAACTAGTCTAGAGGTGTATGCTTACAAAGAACAAACAAGTAGTGCTGCTTGTTTGAACTTGGGTTAGTATGTGAAGAAACACAGATTCTGATTCCAAAGTGAGTCTTTCTTTGTCCACCTTTCTTTATTTCATAAGTAAAATCAGAGACCTGGTTGGCATGGAGCTTGTATTGCCAGTCCCACAAGCAAACAGGCTTTGTAGGCATTCTGCCTCCACACCCCATCCCGTTGTCTCCTGCTGTATCATACAAATGCCCAGTCTTCTACCAATTTACACACACACAGACACATGCACGCACACACACACACACACACGCACACACACACACACACACACAAACACACACTCACACATTCACAAACACACACACATATTAAAGAATAGGGCCCAGGAGCATAGACTGTCTATAAATTGCAGAGGTCACTTGGTGGCATGTAGTGCCCTCTTCTGGTGAAAGGGCAGACAGAATACTCATGCATAAAATAAATCCAGAAGCATTTCATTTCTACTTATTATTACTATTATCATCATCATTATTATTCTGATTATTTTTGAGACAAACATTTAGTCTTTTCGTAGGAGAATGTCCTTGAACACTCTCTGTAATAAAGCAGGCTTGGAATTCAAACAGATCAATTCATGTTTGCCTCCCTAGTGTTGATGGGATTGACGGCCAATGTCAGGAACAGAACATAATGTGTTCTCCTTTTTTCCCTTTCCTTTGTCTGTAAACTCACATTTCTTCTCTCTTGTTTTCTTTTTCTTTCCCTTCACTCTCCATAGGAATCTAAACCTGGGCGGTGTTTTCCTTTTCATATAAGGCTGTGCTTTCCCCATATAAGAGCTTCCTACAATTCTTCAAGTGAAATTTGATTTTACTTTGTCACTGGGAAACACAAAGAACAAGCAGGACCTTGAAAAGTACATCATATGATTGTGTCCATCTTGGTATCTTGTTGAGGTAACTCAAGCAAAGACGTGGAAATGAAAACCAAAGTAGGCAGGGCAGCCGGCATGTGGCCCATCATTGCTGGATTCTCTCAAACAACTGTGCTGGCCTTATGAATTTTAGCATTGTACTCCCTTGCTCTCTCTTACTCTCCATGGCTCCTTTACCTCCTTCCAACACGTGCCACAAGATATCTGTGAGAGTTGATCTTCCAGAAAGCGTGTTGTCTGTCAGGAAGACAAACATTCTTGAACGATAGCTATCCAAGTTACATCATCTCAGTGGGTAAGGTATTGTCGCTGAGGAATATGAATGAACCATTTTAGTATATATTGTACTTGTTTTTAGGGGACCAAAGTTGTTGTTATTCATCAACATCCTCATCAAACTTGTGGCTCCTGCTGCCTTCCTTTTACAAATTAATGGCCTCTCTCCCTCTCCTCTCGTGAGGGTAAATCAATGGAAAGTCTAACTTGGATATGGCTTGCTTTGGAATTGTGGGATTATATTCCTCTTTGCTGAACCTTGGCAATTCAGGTAGGACTGAGAGATGCTGCATTCACTGGAAAGTCTACCAAGTATTGATAATGGCTTTTCATAAGCATACAGCTGGAGCCCACTTTGCCTAAACTCAATACCCTATATATCCTCACCTGGGTCATCACAGGGCCATTGCTAGTTGATTGTGGTTGGATATAAAGAAAGGAATCACTTAGAGTCAGAGAGTTCTGCTCCCTTGTCTTTTTATTTTACTTCATTTTTCTGTTGATTTTCATTGTTTGGCAAAAAGTATACTATGCATCTTTGTAGACTGTCCTGGAACTCACTTTTGAGACCAGACTGGCTTCAAGCACACAGAAAATAGCTCAGCTCTGCCTCCCAAGGCCTGAGATTAATGATGTGTGACACAACCCCACAGTTTTTAATTTAATTTTGTTTTTGGGGAAGGGGGTATGGTGGGAATGCTTAATCAGTTCTTTCTTTAGATCCTTCAGGATTGATTTCATACAAAGTGTTCTGACCACAGTTTCCCTTCTTCCCACAGCTCCTTCTCCTCAGCCAAATCCAACTGGTGTTAGGGTTATGCTTCTAGTTCACTCTCTTTCACACATTGCTGTGTTAATGCAAGAGTTGTAATTACTTTTCTCCATGGATCCTGGAATTATCAGTTTTTAGATTCTGCATGTGGTTTCACCATGCACATGATTAAAATCAGTGAAATCTGAGTACCACCTGCCAGTGCAAAAGAACTTTTACGAGGATTTCAACTTATAGTCACAGTATGTCAGGAAAGGGCAAGCTCTCTGTCACTGGGTTTAGAGCATTTACAATTGGTGATACATAACCAAAGCATTACACAGGATCAAGTCAACTTTCATATAAGGTAGCCAATCATTCTGTTGTACTGATAGTCAAATTAATAGAGGAAGTTAGAGAAAGATAGAGTGATAAATTTACGGACATGGCTTCCTTTCCAGCAGAAGTCAAATATATGATATTTAAAAAAAAAAATAACCAGAAATGGCCTGGTACATGTCTTAATAGTTGAAAGTCTTTCTGTCTTTTTTTTTCAGCATTTCTCTATATAACCATTTCTTTTCTAGAACTCAGATTGTAGTCCTGGTGAGCTGACAAATCTCCGCTTTCCGATTTTTGAGAACAGAGGCTTGATTCATCATCTGTGACTAAAAGTTGGAATTTTGTTATTTATTTTTGAGTACATGAGACCTGAGAACTATAGTAGCAGAACAATACTCAGGAATCAGTTGGTGTTCTGCCTTAGGGACTGTGTGAAATTTTTGTCTTGATGTTTGTTTGTTTTTGTTTTTTTAGTTTGTTTTTTGTATTAACTGTCTCCATATTTACATTTCCTCCACTCTCTCTCCCTTCCTTCCTTCTTCCTTTCATTTCTTTGGGAAACTGGTTTTGTCTTTGTACCTTGAGAGCTGTCTTGAAACTCATTTTGTAGGCCAGGCAGAAGTGAAAGTCAGAAATCAACCTGTCTATCTGCCTCTGCCTCTGCCTCTTCCTCAGAACCACTGTGTACCAATCTCCACTTGAATACTCATATATGCATGTGCCGTGCTTTCCAGTTAAACATTGGTTGAGGAGGGAAAGCCTACATGGCTGATAGGAATTCAGTTATTTTCAGGTTTATGAGGAACTATAATCTTTGTTTTGTTTACTTTATATTTTCACTTGTGGTTTTTTTTTTTTTTTTTTTTAAAGACAGCTTGTGTCCCTTTATCTTTGCACCACTTCATGGTGCACGTCTTCTTTCTGAGAACAGATATGAGAGCATTGAGCTTACTCAAATTAGTTTACCTCTACTACTGTTGTTGTTGTCACTATACAGCAGAGATTGGTCAAGCCATACATGAAAGTCCAGCCCTGTCAAAGAGTAAAGGGGACCTTTCTTGCTTTAGGGCCTAACAAAGCTTGGCCCTAATTCTCTTGTACTTGTAATTATGGATACATTGTGAATTTTAAAATCATTGAAATCCTGTTAGTCCTCTTGTCACTCTCTAGATTTTCACTGAACTATTTTCATTTGTTTATTTTTGGCTTTATCATTGAGTGTGTGTGTGTGTGTGTGTGTGTGTGTGTGTGTGTGTGTGTGTGTGTGCATATCATCTGCCTCGCTGCCAACGGGCCTACTCAGTTTGAGCATGAATATGTTCAGATTTGTAGTTAGATTTAGTGCAAAAAGATAGTTTTCAATTTTTCAAGACATGATTTTTCTGTGTTGCTTTGACTCTCCCAGGACTCAGTCTGTAGACCAGGCTGGCCATGAACTCATAGATCCTCCTGCCACCAGAGTGGTTACATTACAGGCATGTGGGGATATTTCCTGCTCCATACTGGGTTTTCTTCTTTCTTCCTTGCTTTCTTTCTTCTACCACATCAACTTCTTATTTTCCTTCTTCTTCTACCCCTTCTACTTCTTTTTGTTCTTTATCTTTCTCGTCATCTTCTTCTCTTTTACTTCTTCTTCTTCTAATTTTCTTTTGCTCTTTCATCATGAGGCTTCACTATGCAGCTTTTACTGACCTGAGGCTCCATTGAACTCAAACCCAAACAGCTTCCTGAATGCTGTTGATAAAATTCTCATGGCCACTGCCCAGTAATTTCGCCTTTCAAGTCTTGCTATCTAGCAATTTAATTTTTCAAATTACTTACCCCTTTGACTTTATGTCTACGCACTCCTGGAAATCCAGATCCTCCGACCTCCCTACACAATCAAAAATAACTAGAGTTAAAATAATTAACCTGGCCTTCATACAGGTGTAAATCAAAAATAAATGAAGAAGATCGAAAGGAACTTGGCCTGGGGATCAGATGAAACTTCACGGATTGCTGGAAAGCTGAACTAGTCTAGAGGTGTATGCTTACAAAGAACAAACAAGTAGTGCTGCTTGTTTGAACTTGGGTTAGTATGTGAAGAAACACAGATTCTGATTCCAAAGTGAGTCTTTCTTTGTCCACCTTTTCTTTATTTCATAAGTAAAATCAGAGACCTGGTTGGCATGGAGCTTGTATTGCCAGTCCCACAAGCAAACAGGCTTTGTAGGCATTCTGCCTCCACACCCCATCCCGTTGTCTCCTGCTGTATCATACAAATGCCCAGTCTTCTACCAATTTACACACACACAGACACATGCACGCACACACACACACACACACACACACACACACACACACAAACACACACTCACACATTCACAAACACACACACATATTAAAGAATAGGGCCCAGGAGCATAGACTGTCTATAAATTGCAGAGGTCACTTGGTGGCATGTAGTGCCCTCTTCTGGTGAAAGGGCAGACAGAATACTCATGCATAAAATCAATCCAGAAGCATTTCATTTCTACTTATTATTACTATTATCATCATCATTATTATTCTGATTATTTTTGAGACAAACATTTAGTCTTTTCGTAGGGAGAATGTCCTTGAACACTCTCTGTAATAAAGCAGGCTTGGAATTCAAACAGATCAATTTATGTTTGCCTCCCTAGTGTTGATGGGATTGATGGCCAATGTCAGGAACAGAACATGATGTGTTCTCCTTTTTTCCCTTTTCCTTTGTCTGTAAACTCACATTTCTTCTCTCTTGTTTTCTTTTTCTTTCCCTTCACTCTCCATAGGAATCTAAACCTGGGCGGTGTTTTCCTTTTCATATAAGGCTGTGCTTTCCCAATATAAGAGCTTCCTACAATTCTTCAAGTGAAATTTGATTTTACTTTGTCACTGGGAAACACAAAGAACAAACAGGACCTTGAAAAGTACATCATATGATTGTGTCCATCTTGGTATCTTGTTGAGGTAACTCAAGCAAAGACGTGGAAATGAAAACCAAAGTAGGCAGGGCAGCCGGCATGTGGCCCATCATTGCTGGATTCTCTCAAACAACTGTGCTGGCCTTATGAATTTTAGCATTGTACTCCCTTGCTCTCTCTTACTCTCCATGGCTCCTTTACCTCCTTCCAACACGTGCCACAAGATATCTGTGAGAGTTGATCTTCCAGAAAGCGTGTTGTCTGTCAGGAAGACAGACATTCTTGAACGATAGCTATCCAAGTTACATCATCTCAGTGGGTAAGGTATTGTCGCTGAGGAATATGAATGAACCATTTTAGTATATATTGTACTTGTTTTTAGGGGACCAAAGTTGTTGTTATTCATCAACATCCTCATCAAACTTGTGGCTCCTGCTGCCTTCCTTTTACAAATTAATGGCCTCTCTCCCTCTCCTCTCGTGAGGGTAAATCAATGGAAAGTCTAACTTGGATATGGCTTGCTTTGGAATTGTGGGATTATATTCCTCTTTGCTGAACCTGGGCCATTCAGTTAGGACTGAGAGATGCTGCATTCACTGGAAAGTCTACCAAGTATTGATAATGGCTTTTCATAAGCATACAGCTGGAGCTCACTTTGCCTAAACCTCAATACCCTATATATCCTCACCTGGGTCATCACAGGGCCATTGCTAGCTGATTGTGGTTGGATATAAAGAAAGGAATCACTTAGAGTCAGAGAGTTCTGCTCCCTTGTCTTTTTATTTTACTTCATTTTTCTGTTGATTTTCATTGTTTGGCAAAAAGTATACTATGCATCTTTGCAGACTGTCCTGGAACTCACTTTTGAGACCAGACTGGCTTCAAGCACACAGAAAATAGCTCAGCTCTGCCTCCCAAGGCCTGAGATTAATGATGTGTGACACAACCCCACAGTTTTTAATTTAATTTTGTTTTTGGGGAAGGGGGTATGGTGGGAATGCTTAATCAGTTCTTTCTTTAGATCCTTCAGGATTGATTTCATACAAAGTGTTCTGACCACAGTTTCCCTTCTTCCCACAGCTCCTTCTCCTCAGCCAAATCCAACTGGTGTTAGGGGTATGCTTCTAGTTCACTCTCTTTCACACATTGCTGTGTTAATGCAAGAGCTGTAATTACTTTTCCCCATGGATCCTGGAATTATCAGTTTTTAGATTCTGCATGTGGTTTCGCCATGCACATGATTAAAATCAGTGAAATCTGAGTACCACCTGCCAGTGCAAAAGAACTTTTACGAGGATTTCAACTTATAGTCAGAGTATGTCAGGAAAGGGCAAGCTCTCTGTCACTGGGTTTAGAGCATTTACAATTGGTGATACATAACCAAAGCATTACACAGGATCAAGCCAACTTTCAAATAAGGTAGCCAATCATTCTGTTGTACTGATAGTCACATTAATAGAGGAAATTAGAGAAAGATAGAGTGATAAATTTAGGGACATGGCTTCCTTTCCAGCAGAAGTCAAATATATGAAATTAAAAAAAAAATAACCAGAAATGGCCTGGTAGATGTCTAAATAGTTGAAAGTCATTCTGTCTTTTTTTTTCAGCATTTCTCTATATAACCATTTCTTTTCTAGAACTCAGATTGTAGTCCTGGTGAGCTGACAAATCTCCGCTTTCCTATTTTTGAGAACAGAGGCTTGATTCATCATCTGTGGCTAAAAGTTGGAATTTTCTTATTTATTTTTGAGTACATGAGACCTGAGAACTATAGTAGCAGAACAATACTCAGGAATCAGTTGGTGTTCTGCCTTAGAGACTGTGTGAAATTTTTGTCTTTACGTTTGTTTGTTTTTGTTTTTTAGTTTGTTTTTTGTATTAACTGTCTCCATATTTACATTTCCCTCCACTGTCTCTCCCTTCCTTCCTTCTTCCTTTCATTTCTTTGGGAAACTGGTTTTGTCTTTGTACCTTGAGAGCTGTCTTGAAACTCATTTTGTAGGCCAGGCAGAAGTGAAAGTCAGAAATCAACCTGTCTATCTGCCTCTGCCTCTGCCTCTTCCTCAGAACCACTGTGTACCAATCTCCACTTGAATACTCATATATGCATGTGCCGTGCTTTCCAGTTAAACATTGGTTGAGGAGGGAAAGCCTACATGGCTGATAGGAATTCAGTTATTTTCAGGTTTATGAGGGAATATAATCTTTGTTTTGTTTACTTTATATTTTCACTTGTGGTTTTTTTTTTTCTTTTTTTTAAAGACAGCTTGTGTCCCTTTATCTTTGCACCACTTCATGGTGCACGTCTTCTTTCTGAGAACAGATATGAAAGCATTGAGCTTACTCAAATTAGTTTACCTCTACTACTGTTGTTGTTGTCACTATACAGCAGAGATTGGTCAAGCCATACATGAAAGTCCAGCCCTGTCAAAGAGCAAAGGGGACCTTTCTTGCTTTAGGGCCTAACAAAGCTTGGCCCTAATTCTCTTGTACTTGTAATTATGGATACATTGTGAATTTTAAAATCATTGAAATCCTGTTAGTCCTCTTGTCCCTCTCTAGATTTTCACTGAACTATTTTCATTTGTTTATTTTTGGCTTTATCATTGAGTGTGTGTGTGTGTGTGTGTGTGTGTGTGTGTGTGTGTGTGTGTGTGCATATCATCTGCCTCGCTGCCAATGGGCCTACTCAGTTTGAGCATAAATATGTTCAGATTTGTAGTTAGATTTAGTGCAAAAAGATAGTTTTCAATTTTTCAAGACATGATTTTTCTGTGTTGCTTTGACTCTCCCAGGACTCAGTCTGTAGACCAGGCTGGCCATGAACTCATAGATCCTCCCTGCCACCAGAGTGGTTACATTACAGGCATGTGGGGATATTTCCTGCTCCATACTGGGTTTTCTTCTTTCTTCCTTGCTTTCTTTCTTCTACCACATCAACTTCTTATTTTCCTTCTTCTTCTACCCCTTCTACTTCTTTTTGTTCTTTATCTTTCTCGTCATCTTCTTCTCTTTTACTTCTTCTTCTTCTAATTTTCTTTTGCTCTTTCATCATGAGGCTTCACTATGCAGCTTTTACTGACCTGAGGCTCCATTGAACTCAAACCCAAACAGCTTCCTGAATGCTGTTGATAAAATTCTCATGGCCACTGCCCAGTAATTTCGCCTTTCAAGTCTTGCTATCTAGCAATTTAATTTTTCAATTACTTACCCCTTTGACTTTATGTCTACGCACTCCTGGAAATCCAGATCCTCCGACCTCCCTACACAATCAAAAATAACTAGAGTTAAAATAATTAACCTGGCCTTCATACAGGTGTAAATCAAAAATAAATGAAGAAGATCGAAAGGAACTTGGCCTGGGGATCAGATGAAACTTCACGGATTGCTGGAAAGCTGAACTAGTCTAGAGGTGTATGCTTACAAAGAACAAACAAGTAGTGCTGCTTGTTTGAACTTGGGTTAGTATGTGAAGAAACACAGATTCTGATTCCAAAGTGAGTCTTTCTTTGTCCACCTTTCTTTATTTCATAAGTAAAATCAGAGACCTGGTTGGCATGGAGCTTGTATTGCCAGTCCCACAAGCAAACAGGCTTTGTAGGCATTCTGCCTCCACACCCCATCCCGTTGTCTCCTGCTGTATCATACAAATGCCCAGTCTTCTACCAATTTACACACACACAGACACATGCACGCACACACACACACACACACACACACACACAAACACACAAACACACACTCACACATTCACAAACACACACACATATTAAAGAATAGGGCCCAGGAGCATAGACTGTCTATAAATTGCAGAGGTCACTTGGTGGCATGTAGTGCCCTCTTCTGGTGAAAGGGCAGACAGAATACTCATGCATAAAATAAATCCAGAAGCATTTCATTTCTACTTATTATTACTATTATCATCATCATTATTATTCTGATTATTTTTGAGACAAACATTTAGTCTTTTCGTAGGAGAATGTCCTTGAACACTCTCTGTAATAAAGCAGGCTTGGAATTCAAACAGATCAATTCATGTTTGCCTCCCTAGTGTTGATGGGATTGACAGCCAATGTCAGGAACAGAACATAATGTGTTCTCCTTTTTTCCTTTTCCTTTGTCTGTAAACTCACATTTCTTCTCTCTTGTTTTCTTTTTCTTTCCCTTCACTCTCCATAGGAATCTAAACCTGGGCGGTGTTTTCCTTTTCATATAAGGCTGTGCTTTCCCCATATAAGAGCTTCCTACAATTCTTCAAGTGAAATTTGATTTTACTTTGTCACTGGGAAACACAAAGAACAAACAGGACCTTGAAAAGTACATCATATGATTGTGTCCATCTTGGTATCTTGTTGAGGTAACTCAAGCAAAGACGTGGAAATGAAAACCAAAGTAGGCAGGGCAGCCGGCATGTGGCCCATCATTGCTGGATTCTCTCAAACAACTGTGCTGGCCTTATGAATTTTAGCATTGTACTCCCCTTGCTCTCTCTTACTCTCCATGGCTCCTTTACCTCCTTCCAACACGTGCCACAAGATATTTGTGAGAGTTGATCTTCCAGAAAGCGTGTTGTCTGTCAGGAAGAAAACATTCTTGAACGATAGCTATCCAAGTTACATCATCTCAGTGGGTAAGGTATTGTCGCTGAGGAATATGAATGAACCATTTTAGTATATATTGTACTTGTTTTTAGGGGACCAAAGTTGTTGTTATTCATCAACATCCTCATCAAACTTGTGGCTCCTGCTGCCTTCCTTTTACAAATTAATGGCCTCTCTCCCTCTCCTCTCGTGAGGGTAAATCAATGGAAAGTCTAACTTGGATATGGCTTGCTTTGGAATTGTGGGATTATATTCCTCTTTGCTGAACCTTGGCAATTCAGGTAGGACTGAGAGATGCTGCATTCACTGGAAAGTCTACCAAGTATTGATAATGGCTTTTCATAAGCATACAGCTGGAGCCCACTTTGCCTAAACTCAATACCCTATATATCCTCACCTGGGTCATCACAGGGCCATTGCTAGTTGATTGTGTTTGGATATAAAGAAAGGAATCACTTAGAGTCAGAGAGTTCTGCTCCCTTGTCTTTTTATTTTACTTCATTTTTCTGTTGATTTTCATTGTTTGGCAAAAAGTATACTATGCATCTTTGTAGACTGTCCTGGAACTCACTTTTGAGACCAGACTGGCTTCAAGCACACAGAAAATAGCTCAGCTCTGCCTCCCAAGGCCTGAGATTAATGATGTGTGACACAACCCCACAGTTTTTAATTTAATTTTGTTTTTGGGGAAGGGGGTATGGTGGGAATGCTTAATCATTTCTTTCTTTAGATCCTTCAGGATTGATTTCATACAAAGTGTTCTGACCACAGTTTCCCTTCTTCCCACAGCTCCTTCTCCTCAGCCAAATCCAACTGGTGTTAGGGGTATGCTTCTAGTTCACTCTCTTTCACACATTGCTGTGTTAATGCAAGAGTTGTAATTACTTTTCTCCATGGATCCTGGAATTATCAGTTTTTAGATTCTGCATGTGGTTTAGCCATGCACATGATTAAAATCAGTGAAATCTGAGTACCACCTGCCAGTGCAAAAGAACTTTTACGAGGATTTCAACTTATAGTCACAGTATGTCAGGAAAGGGCAAGCTCTCTGTCACTGGGTTTAGAGCATTTACAATTGGTGATACATAACCAAAGCATTACACAGGATCAAGCCAACTTTCATATAAGGTAGCCAATCATTCTGTTGTACTGATAGTCAAATTAATAGAGGAAGTTAGAGAAAGATAGAGTGATAAATTTACGGACATGGCTTCCTTTCCAGCAGAAGTCAAATATATGAAATTAAAAAAAAAAATAACCAGAAATGGCCTGGTACATGTCTTAATAGTTGAAAGTCTTTCTGTCTTTTTTTTTTTCAGCATTTCTCTATATAACCATTTCTTTTCTAGAACTCAGATTGTAGTCCTGGTGAGCTGACAAATCTCCGCTTTCCGATTTTTGAGAACAGAGGCTTGATTCATCATCTGTGGCTAAAAGTTGGAATTTTGTTATTTATTTTTGAGTACATGAGACCTGAGAACTATAGTAGCAGAACAATACTCAGGAATCAGTTGGTGTTCTGCCTTAGGGACTGTGTGAAATTTTTGTCTTGATGTTTGTTTGTTTTTGTTTTTAGTTTGTTTTTTGTATTAACTGTCTCCATATTTACATTTCCTCCACTGTCTCTCCCTTCCTTCCTTCTTCCTTTCATTTCTTTGGGAAACTGGTTTTGTCTTTGTACCTTGAGAGCTGTCTTGAAACTCATTTTGTAGGCCAGGCAGAAGTGAAAGTCAGAAATCAACCTGTCTATCTGCCTCTGCCTCTGCCTCTTCCTCAGAACCACTGTGTACCAATCTCCACTTGAATACTCATATATGCATGTGCCGTGCTTTCCAGTTAAACATTGGTTGAGGGAGGGGAAAGCCTACATGGCTGATAGGAATTCAGTTATTTTCAGGTTTATGAGGAAATATAATCTTTGTTTTGTTTACTTTATATTTTCACTTGTGGTTTTTTTTTTTTTTTTTTTTTTAAAGACAGATTGTGTCCCTTTATCTTTGCTCCACTTCATGGTGCACGTCTTCTTTCTGCGAACAGATATGAAAGCATTGAGCTTACTCAAATTAGTTTACCTCTACTACTGTTGTTGTTGTCACTATACAGCAGAGATTGGTCAAGCCATACATGAAAGTCCAGCCCTGTCAAAGAGCAAAGGGGACCTTTCTTGCTTTAGGGCCTAACAAAGCTTGGCCCTAATTCTCTTGTACTTGTAATTATGGATACATTGTGAATTTTAAAATCATTGGAAATCCTGTTAGTCCTCTTGTCACTCTCTAGATTTTCACTGAACTATTTTCATATTTTCATTGTTTATTTTTGGCTTTATCATTGAGTGTGTGTGTGTGTGTGTGTGTGTGTGTGTGTGTGTGTGTGTGTGTGTGCATGCATATCATCTGCCTCCCTGCCAATGGGCCTACTCAGTTTGAGCATGAATATGTTCAGATTTGTAGTTAGATTTAGTGCAAAAAGATAGTTTTCAATTTTTTCAAGACATGATTTTTCTGTGTTGCTTTGACTCTCCCAGGACTCAGTCTGTAGACCAGGCTGGCCATGAACTCATAGATCCTCCTGCCACCAGAGTGGTTACATTACAGGCATGTGGGGATATTTCCTGCTCCATACTGGGTTTTCTTCTTTCTTCCTTGCTTTCTTTCTTCTACCACATCAACTTCTTATTTTCCTTCTTCTTCTACCCCTTCTACTTCTTTTTGTTCTTTATCTTTCTTGTCATCTTCTTCTCTTTTACTTCTTCTTCTTCTAATTTTCTTTTGCTCTTTCATCATGAGGCTTCACTATGCAGCTTTTACTGACCTGAGGCTCCATTGAACTCAAACCCAAACAGCTTCCTGAATGCTGTTGATAAAATTCTCATGGCCACTGCCCAGTAATTTCGCCTTTCAAGTCTTGCTATCTAGCAATTTAATTTTTCAATTACTTACCCCTTTGACTTTATGTCTACGCACTCCTGGAAATCCAGATCCTCCGACCTCCCTACACAATCAAAAATAACTAGAGTTAAAATAATTAACCTGGCCTTCATACAGGTGTAAATCAAAAATAAATGAAGAAGATCGAAAGGAACTTGGCCTGGGGATCAGATGAAACTTCACGGATTGCTGGAAAGCTGAACTAGTCTAGAGGTGTATGCTTACAAAGAACAAACAAGTAGTGCTGCTTGTTTGAACTTGGGTTAGTATGTGAAGAAACACAGATTCTGATTCCAAAGTGAGTCTTTCTTTGTCCACCTTTCTTTATTTCATAAGTAAAATCAGAGACCTGGTTGGCATGGAGCTTGTATTGCCAGTCCCACAAGCAAACAGGCTTTGTAGGCATTCTGCCTCCACACCCCATCCCATTGTCTCCTGCTGTATCATACAAATGCCCAGTCTTCTACCAATTTACACACACACAGACACATGCACGCACACACACACACACACACACACACAAACACACAAACACACTCACACATTCACAAACACACACACATATTAAAGAATAGGACCCAGGAGCATAGACTGTCTATAAATTGCAGAGGTCACTTGGTGGCATGTAGTGCCCTCTTCTGGTGAAAGGGCAGACAGAATACTCATGCATAAAATCAATCCAGAAGCATTTCATTTCTACTTATTATTACTATTATCATCATTATTATTATTCTGATTATTTTTGAGACAAACATTTAGTCTTTTCGTAGGAGAATGTCCTTGAACACTCTCTGTAATAAAGCAGGCTTGGAATTCAAACAGATCAATTTATGTTTGCCTCCCTAGTGTTGATGGGATTGATGGCCAATGTCAGGAACAGAACATGATGTGTTCTCCTTTTTTCCCTTTTCCTTTGTCTGTAAACTCACATTTCTTCTCTCTTGTTTTTCTTTTTCTTTCCCTTCACTCTCCATAGGAATCTAAACCTGGGCGGTGTTTTCCTTTTCATATAAGGCTGTGCTTTCCCAATATAAGAGCTTCCTACAATTCTTCAAGTGAAATTTGATTTTACTTTGTCACTGGGAAACACAAAGAACAAACAGGACCTTGAAAAGTACATCATATGATTGTGTCCATCTTGGTATCTTGTTGAGGTAACTCAAGCAAAGACGTGGAAATGAAAACCAAAGTAGGCAGGGCAGCCGGCATGTGGCCCATCATTGCTGGATTCTCTCAAACAACTGTGCTGGCCTTATGAATTTTAGCATTGTACTCCCTTGCTCTCTCTTACTCTCCATGGCTCCTTTACCTCCTTCCAACACGTACCACAAGATATCTGTGAGAGTTGATCTTCCAGAAAGCGTGTTGTCTGTCAGGAAGACAGACATTCTTGAATGATAGCTTTCCATTTTACATCATCTCAGTGGGTAAGGTATTGTCGCTGAGGAATATGAATGAACAATTTTGTATATATTGTACTTGTTTTTAGGGGACCAAAGTTGTTGTTATTCATCAACATCCTCATCAAACTTGTGGCTCCTGCTGCCTTCCTTTTACAAATTAATGGCCTCTCTCCCTCTCCTCTCTGTGAGGGTAAATCAATGGAAAGTCTAACTTGGATATGGCTTGCTTTGGAATTGTGGGATTATATTCCTCTTTGCTGAACCTGGGCCATTCAGTTAGGACTGAGAGATGCTGCATTCACTGGAAAGTCTACCAAGTATTGATAATTGCTTTTCATAAGCATACAGCTGGAGCCCACTTTGCCTAAACTCAATACCCTATATATCCTCACCTGGGTCATCACAGGGCCATTGCTAGCTGATTGTGGTTGGATATAAAGAAAGGAATCACTTAGCGTCAGAGAGTTCTGCTCCCTTGTCTTTTTATTTTACTTCATTTTTCTGTTGATTTTCATTGTTTGGCAAAAAGTATACTATGCATCTTTGTAGACTGTCCTGGAACTCACTTTTGAGACCAGACTGGCTTCAAGCACACAGAAAATAGCTCAGCTCTGCCTCCCAAGGCCTGAGATTAATGATGTGTGACACAACCCCACAGTTTTTAATTTAATTTTGTTTTTGGGGGAAGGGGGTATGGTGGGAATGCTTAATCAGTTCTTTCTTTAGATCCTTCAGGATTGATTTCATACAAAGTGTTCTGACCACAGTTTCCCTTCTTCCCACAGCTCCTTCTCCTCAGCCAAATCCAACTGGTGTTAGGGTTATGCTTCTAGTTCACTCTCTTTCACACATTGCTGTGTTAATGCAAGAGTTGTAATTACTTTTCTCCATGGATCCTGGAATTATCAGTTTTTAGATTCTGCATGTGGTTTCGCCATGCACATGATTAAAATCGGTGAAATCTGAGTACCACCTGCCAGTGCAAAAGAACTTTTACGAGGATTTCAACTTATAGTCACAGTATGTCAGGAAAGGGCAAGCTCTCTGTCACTGGGTTTAGAGCATTTACAATTGGTGATACATAACCAAAGCATTACACAGGATCAAGTCAACTTTCATATAAGGTAGCCAATCATTCTGTTGTACTGATAGTCAAATTAATAGAGGAAATTAGAGAAAGATAGAGTGATAAATTTACGGACATGGCTTCCTTTCCAGCAGAAGTCAAATATATGAAATTAAAAAAAAAATAAATAACCAGAAATGGCCTGGTAGATGTCTTAATAGTTGAAAGTCTTTCTGTCTTTTTTTTTTTTCAGCATTTCTCTATATAACCATTTTTTTTTCTAGAACTCAGATTGTAGTCCTGGTGAGCTGACAAATCTCTGCTTTCCGATTTTTGAGAACAGAGGCTTGATTCATCATCTGTGGCTAAAAGTTGGAATTTTGTTATTTATTTTTGAGTACATGAGACCTGAGAACTATAGTAGCAGAACAATACTCAGGAATCAGTTGGTGTTCTGCCTTAGGGACTGTGTGAAATTTTTGTCTTTACGTTTGTTTGTTTTTGTTTTTTAGTTTGTTTTTTGTATTAACTGTCTCCATATTTACATTTCCTCCACTGTCTCTCCCTTCCTTCCTTCTTCCTTTCATTTCTTTTGGAAACTGGTTTTGTCTTTGTACCTTGAGAGCTGTCTTGAAACTCATTTTGTAGGCCAGGCAGAAGTGAAAGTCAGAAATCAACCTGTCTATCTGCCTCTGCCTCTGCCTCTTCCTCAGAACCACTGTGTACCAATCTCCACTTGAATACTCATATATGCATTTGCCGTGCTTTCCAGTTAAACATTGGTTGAGGAGGGAAAGCCTACATGGCTGATAGGAATTCAGTTATTTTCAGGTTTATGAGGAAATATAATCTTTGTTTTGTTTACTTTATATTTTCACTTGTGGTTTTTTTTTTTTTTCTTTTTTTTTAAAGACAGCTTGTGTCCCTTTATCTTTGCTCCACTTCATGGTGCACGTCTTCTTTCTGAGAACAGATATGAAAGCACTGAGCTTACTCAAATTAGTTTACCTCTACTACTGTTGTTGTTGTCACTATACAGCAGAGATTGGTCAAGCCATACATGAAAGTCCAGCCCTGTCAAAGAGCAAAGGGGACCTTTCTTGCTTTAGGGGCCTAACAAAGCTTGGCCCTAATTCTCTTGTACTTGTAATTATGGATACATTGTGAATTTTAAAATCATTGAAATCCTGTTAGTCCTCTTGTCCCTCTCTAGATTTTCACTGAACTATTTTCATTTGTTTATTTTTGGCTTTATCATTGAGTGTGTGTGTGTGTGTGTGTGTGTGTGTGTGTGTGTGTGTGTGGCATATCATCTGCCTCGCTGCCAACGGGCCTACTCAGTTTGAGCATGAATATGTTCAGATTTGTAGTTAGATTTAGTGCAAAAAGATAGTTTTCAATTTTTCAAGACATGATTTTTCTGTGTTGCTTTGACTCTCCCAGGACTCAGTCTGTAGACCAGGCTGGCCATGAACTCATAGATCCTCCCTGCCACCAGAGTGGTTACATTACAGGCATGTGGGGATATTTCCTGCTCCATACTGGGTTTTCTTCTTTCTTCCTTGCTTTCTTTCTTCTACCACATCAACTTCTTATTTTCCTTCTTCTTCTACCCCTTCTACTTCTGTTTGTTCTTTATCTTTCTGGTCATCTTCTTCTCTTTTACTTCTTCTTCTTCTAATTTTCTTTTGCTCTTTCATCATGAGGCTTCACTATGCAGCTTTTACTGACCTGAGGCTCCATTGAACTCAAACCCAAACAGCTTCCTGAATGCTGTTGATAAAATTCTCATGGCCACTGCCCAGTAATTTCGCCTTTCAAGTCTTGCTATCTAGCAATTTAATTTTTCAATTACTTACCCCTTTGACTTTATGTCTACGCACTCCTGGAAATCCAGATCCTCCGACCTCCCTACACAATCAAAAATAACTAGAGTTAAAATAATTAACCTGGCCTTCATACAGGTGTAAATCAAAAATAAATGAAGAAGATCGAAAGGAACTTGGCCTGGGGATCAGATGAAACTTCACGGATTGCTGGAAAGCTGAACTAGTCTAGAGGTGTATGCTTACAAAGAACAAACAAGTAGTGCTGCTTGTTTGAACTTGGGTTAGTATGTGAAGAAACACAGATTCTGATTCCAAAGTGAGTCTTTCTTTGTCCACCTTTCTTTATTTCATAAGTAAAATCAGAGACCTGGTTGGCATGGAGCTTGTATTGCCAGTCCCACAAGCAAACAGGCTTTGTAGGCATTCTGCCTCCACACCCCATCCCGTTGTCTCCTGCTGTATCATACAAATGCCCAGTCTTCTACCAATTTACACACACACAGACACATGCACGCACACACACACACACACACACACACACACACAAACACACAAACACACACTCACACATTCACAAACACACACACATATTAAAGAATAGGGCCCAGGAGCATAGACTGTCTATAAATTGCAGAGGTCACTTGGTGGCATGTAGTGCCCTCTTCTGGTGAAAGGGCAGACAGAATACTCATGCATAAAATCAATCCAGAAGCATTTCATTTCTACTTATTATTACTATTATCATCATCATTATTATTCTGATTATTTTTGAGACAAACATTTAGTCTTTTCGTAGGAGAATGTCCTTGAACACTCTCTGTAATAAAGCAGGCTTGGAATTCAAACAGATCAATTCATGTTTGCCTCCCTAGTGTTGATGGGATTGACGGCCAATGTCAGGAACAGAACATGATGTGTTCTCCTTTTTTCCCTTTTCCTTTGTCTGTAAACTCACATTTCTTCTCTCTTGTTTTCTTTTTCTTTCCCTTCACTCTCCATAGGAATCTAAACCTGGGTGGTGTTTTCCTTTTCATATAAGGCTGTGCTTTCCCAATATAAGAGCTTCCTACAATTCTTCAAGTGAAATTTGATTTTACTTTGTCACTGGGAAACACAAAGAACAAACAGGACCTTGAAAAGTACATCATATGATTGTGTCCATCTTGGTATCTTGTTGAGGTAACTCAAGCAAAGACGTGGAAATGAAAACCAAAGTAGGCAGGGCAGCCGGCATGTGGCCCATCATTGCTGGATTCTCTCAAACAACTGTGCTGGCCTTATGAATTTTAGCATTGTACTCCCTTGCTCTCTCTTACTCTCCATGGCTCCTTTACCTCCTTCCAACACGTGCCACAAGATATCTGTGAGAGTTGATCTTCCAGAAAGCGTGTTGTCTGTCAGGAAGACAGACATTCTTGAACGATAGCTATCCAAGTTACATCATCTCAGTGGGTAAGGTATTGTCGCTGAGGAATATGAATGAACCATTTTAGTATATATTGTACTTGTTTTTAGGGGACCAAAGTTGTTGTTATTCATCAACATCCTCATCAAACTTGTGGCTCCTGCTGCCTTCCTTTTACAAATTAATGGCCTCTCTCCCTCTCCTCTCGTGAGGGTAAATCAATGGAAAGTCTAACTTGGATATGGCTTGCTTTGGAATTGTGGGATTATATTCCTCTTTGCTGAACCTTGGCAATTCAGGTAGGACTGAGAGATGCTGCATTCACTGGAAAGTCTACCAAGTATTGATAATGGCTTTTCATAAGCATACAGCTGGAGCCCACTTTGCCTAAACTCAATACCCTATATATCCTCACCTGGGTCATCACAGGGCCATTGCTAGTTGATTGTGGTTGGATATAAAGAAAGGAATCACTTAGAGTCAGAGAGTTCTGCTCCCTTGTCTTTTTATTTTACTTCATTTTTCTGTTGATTTTCATTGTTTGGCAAAAGTATACTATGCATCTTTGTAGACTGTCCTGGAACTCACTTTTGAGACCAGACTGGCTTCAAGCACACAGAAAATAGCTCAGCTCTGCCTCCCAAGGCCTGAGATTAATGATGTGTGACACAACCCCACAGTTTTTAATTTAATTTTGTTTTTGGGGAAGGGGGTATGGTGGGAATGCTTAATCAGTTCTTTCTTTAGATCCTTCAGGATTGATTTCATACAAAGTGTTCTGACCACAGTTTCCCTTCTTCCCACAGCTCCTTCTCCTCAGCCAAATCCAACTGGTGTTAGGGTTATGCTTCTAGTTCACTCTCTTTCACACATTGCTGTGTTAATGCAAGAGTTGTAATTACTTTTCTCCATGGATCCTGGAATTATCAGTTTTTAGATTCTGCATGTGGTTTAGCCATGCACATGATTAAAATCAGTGAAATCTGAGTACCACCTGCCAGTGCAAAAGAACTTTTACGAGGATTTCAACTTATAGTCAGAGTATGTCAGGAATGGGCAAGCTCTCTGTCACTGGGTTTAGAGCATTTACAATTGGTGATACATAACCAAAGCATTACACAGGATCAAGTCAACTTTCAAATAAGGTAGCCAATCATTCTGTTGTACTGATAGTCAACATTAATAGAGGAAATTAGAGAAAGATAGAGTGATAAATTTAGGGACATGGCTTCCCTTTCCAGCAGAAGTCAAATATATGAAATTAAAAAAAAAAATAACCAGAAATGGCCTGGTACATGTCTTAATAGTTGAAAGTCTTTCTGTCTTTTTTTTTTTTCAGCATTTCTCTATATAACCATTTCTTTTCTAGAACTCAGATTGTAGTCCTGGTGAGCTGACAAATCTCTGCTTTCCGATTTTTGAGAACAGAGGCTTGATTCATCATCTGTGGCTAAAAGTTGGAATTTTGTTATTTATTTTTGAGTACATGAGACCTGAGAACTATAGTAGCAGAACAATACTCAGGAATCAGTTGGTGTTCTGCCTTAGGGACTGTGTGAAATTTTTGTCTTTACGTTTGTTTGTTTTTGTTTTTTAGTTTGTTTTTTGTATTAACTGTCTCCATATTTACATTTCCTCCACTGTCTCTCCCTTCCTTCCTTCTTCCTTTCATTTCTTTAGGAAACTGGTTTTGTCTTTGTACCTTGAGAGCTGTCTTGAAACTCATTTTGTAGGCCAGGCAGAAGTGAAAGTCAGAAATCAACCTGTCTATCTGCCTCTGCCTCTGCCTCTTCCTCAGAACCACTGTGTACCAATCTCCACTTGAATACTCATATATGCATTTGCCGTGCTTTCCAGTTAAACATTGGTTGAGGAGGGAAAGCCTACATGGCTGATAGGAATTCAGTTATTTTCATGTTTATGAGGAAAAATAAACTTTGTTTTGTTTACTTTATGTTTTCACTTGTGGTTTTTTTTTTTTTTTTTTTTTTAAAGACAGCTTGTGTCCCTTTATCTTTGCTCCACTTCATGGTGCAGGTCTTCTTTCTGAGAACAGATATGAAAGCATTGAGCTTACTCAAATTAGTTTACCTCTACTACTGTTGTTGTTCTCACTATACAGCAGAGATTGGTCAAGCCATACATGAAAGTCCAGCCCTGTCAAAGAGCAAAGGGGACCTTTCTTGCTTTAGGGCCTAACAAAGCTTGGCCCTAATTCTCTTGTACTTGTAATTATGGATACATTGTGAATTTTAAAATCATTGAAATCCTGTTAGTCCTCTTGTCACTCTCTAGATTTTCACTGAACTATTTTCATATGTTCATTTGTTTATTTTTGGCTTTATCATTGAGTGTGTGTGTGTGTGTGTGTGTGTGTGTGTGTGTGTGTGTGCATGCATATCATCTGCCTCCCTGCCAACGGGCCTACTCAGTTTGAGCATGAATATGTTCAGATTTGTAGTTAGATTTAGTGCAAAAAGATAGTTTTCAATTTTTCAAGACATGATTTTTCTGTGTTGCTTTGACTCTCCCAGGACTCAGTCTGTAGACCAGGCTGGCCATGAACTCATAGATCCTCCTGCCACCAGAGTGGTTACATTACAGGCATGTGGGGATATTTCCTGCTCCATACTGGGTTTTCTTCTTTCTTCCTTGCTTTCTTTCTTCTACCACATCAACTTCTTATTTTCCTTCTTCTTCTACCCCTTCTACTTCTTTTTGTTCTTTATCTTTCTCGTCATCTTCTTCTCTTTTACTTCTTCTTCTCAATTTTCTTTTGCTCTTTCATCATGAGGCTTCACTATGCAGCTTTTACTGACCTGAGGCTCCATTGAACTCAAACCCAAACAGCTTCCTGAATGCTGTTGATAAAATTCTCATGGCCACTGCCCAGTAATTTCGCCTTTCAAGTCTTGCTATCTAGCAATTTAATTTTTCAATTACTTACCCCTTTGACTTTATGTCTACGCACTCCTGGAAATCCAGATCCTCCGACCTCCCTACACAATCAAAAATAACTAGAGTTAAAATAATTAACCTGGCCTTCATACAGGTGTAAATCAAAAATAAATGAAGAAGATCGAAAGGAACTTGGCCTGGGGATCAGATGAAACTTCACGGATTGCTGGAAAGCTGAACTAGTCTAGAGGTGTATGCTTACAAAGAACAAACAAGTAGTGCTGCTTGTTTGAACTTGGGTTAGTATGTGAAGAAACACAGATTCTGATTCCAAAGTGAGTCTTTCTTTGTCCACCTTTCTTTATTTCATAAGTAAAATCAGAGACCTGGTTGGCATGGAGCTTGTATTGCCAGTCCCACAAGCAAACAGGCTTTGTAGGCATTCTGCCTCCACACCCCCATCCCGTTGTCTCTTGCTGTATCATACAAATGCCCAGTCTTCTACCAATTTACACACACACAGACACATGCACGCACACACACACACACACAAACACACACACACACACCAAACACACACTCACACATTCACAAACACACACACATATTAAAGAATAGGACCCAGGAGCATAGACTGTCTATAAATTGCAGAGGTCACTTGGTGGCATGTAGTGCCCTCTTCTGGTGAAAGGGCAGA
Organism: Phodopus roborovskii; assembly: GCF_943737965.1. Taxonomy (NCBI): domain Eukaryota; kingdom Metazoa; phylum Chordata; class Mammalia; order Rodentia; family Cricetidae; genus Phodopus; species Phodopus roborovskii. Next base: position 19,177 of record NW_026126920.1, on the reverse strand, counting down.
CAGAATACTCATGCATAAAATCAATCCAGAAGCATTTCATTTCTACTTATTATTACTATTATCATCATCATTATTATTCTGATTATTTTTGAGACAAACATTTAGTCTTTTCGTAGGAGAATGTCCTTGAACACTCTCTGTAATAAAGCAGGCTTGGAATTCAAACAGATCAATTTATGTTTGCCTCCCTAGTGTTGATGGGATTGATGGCCAATGTCAGGAACAGAACATTGTGTGTTCTCCTTTTTTCCCTTTTCCTTTGTCTGTAAACTCACATTTCTTCTCTCTTGTTTTCTTTTTCTTTCCCTTCACTCTCCATAGGAATCTAAACCTGGGCGGTGTTTTCCTTTTCATATAAGGCTGTGCTTTCCCAATATAAGAGCTTCCTACAATTCTTCAAGTGAAATTTGATTTTACTTTGTCACTGGGAAACACAAAGAACAAACAGGACCTTGAAAAGTACATCATATGATTGTGTCCATCTTGGTATCTTGTTGGAGGTAACTCAAGCAAAGACGTGGAAATGAAAACCAAAGTAGGCAGGGCAGCCGGCATGTGGCCCATCATTGCTGGATTCTCTCAAACAACTGTGCTGGCCTTATGAATTTTAGCATTGTACTCCCTTGCTCTCTCTTACTCTCCATGGCTCCTTTACCTCCTTCCAACACGTGCCACAAGATATCTGTGAGAGTTGATCTTCCAGAAAGCGTGTTGTCTGTCAGGAAGACAGACATTCTTGAATGATAGCTATCCAAGTTACATCATCTCAGTGGGTAAGGTATTGTCGCTGAGGAATATGAATGAACAATTTTGTATATATTGTACTTGTTTTTAGGGGACCAAAGTTGTTGTTATTCATCAACATCCTCATCAAACTTGTGGCTCCTGCTGCCTTCCTTTTTACAAATTAATTGCCTCTCTCCCTCTCCTCTCGTGAGGGTAAATCAATGGAAAGTCTAACTTGGATATGGCTTGCTTTGGAATTGTGGGATTATATTCCTCTTTGCTGAACCTGGGCCATTCAGGTAGGACTGAGAGATGCTGCATTCACTGGAAAGTCTACCAAGTATTGATAATTGCTTTTCATAAGCATACAGCTGGAGCCCACTTTGCCTAAACTCAATACCCTATATATCCTCACCTGGGTCATCACAGGGCCATTGCTAGCTGATTGTGGTTGGATATAAAGAAAGGAATCACTTAGAGTCAGAGAGTTCTGCTCCCTTGTCTTTTTATTTTACTTCATTTTTCTGTTGATTTTCATTGTTTGGCAAAAAGTATACTATGCATCTTTGTAGACTGTCCTGGAACTCACTTTTGAGACCAGACTGGCTTCAAGCACACAGAAAATAGCTCAGCTCTGCCTCCCAAGGCCTGAGATTAATGATGTGTGACACAACCCCACAGTTTTTAATTTAATTTTGTTTTTGGGGAAGGGGGTATGGTGGGAATGCTTAATCAGTTCTTTCTTTAGATCCTTCAGGATTGATTTCATACAAAGTGTTCTGACCACAGTTTCCCTTCTTCCCACAGCTCCTTCTCCTCAGCCAAATCCAACTGGTGTTAGGGTTATGCTTCTAGTTCACTCTCTTTCACACATTGCTGTGTTAATGCAAGAGCTGTAATTACTTTTCCCCATGGATCCTGGAATTATCAGTTTTTAGATTCTGCATGTGGTTTAGCCATGCACATGATTAAAATCGGTGAAATCTGAGTACCACCTGCCAGTGCAAAAGAACTTTTACGAGGATTTCAACTTATAGTCAGAGTATGTCAGGAAAGGGCAAGCTCTCTGTCACTGGGTTTAGAGCATTTACAATTGGTGATACATAACCAAAGCATTACACAGGATCAAGCCAACTTTCAAATAAGGTAGCCAATCATTCTGTTGTACTGATAGTCACATTAATAGAGGAAATTAGAGAAAGATAGAGTGATAAATTTAGGGACATGGCTTCCTTTCCAGCAGAAGTCAAATATATGAAATTAAAAAAAAATAACCAGAAATGGCCTGGTAGATGTCTTAATAGTTGAAAGTCTTTCTGTCTTTTTTTTTTTTTCAGCATTTCTCTATATAACCATTTCTTTTCTAGAACTCAGATTGTAGTCCTGGTGAGCTGACAAATCTCCGTTTCCGATTTTTGAGAACAGAGGCTTGATTCATCATCTGTGGCTAAAAGTTGGAATTTTGTTATTTATTTTTGAGTACATGAGACCTGAGAACTATAGTAGCAGAACAATACTCAGGAATCAGTTGGTGTTCTGCCTTAGGGACTGTGTGAAATTTTTGTCTTGATGTTTGTTTGTTTTTGTTTTTTAGTTTGTTTTTTGTATTAACTGTCTCCATATTTACATTTCCTCCACTGTCTCTCCCTTCCTTCCTTCTTCCTTTCATTTCTTTTGGAAACTGGTTTTGTCTTTGTACCTTGAGAGCTGTCTTGAAACTCATTTTGTAGGCCAGGCAGAAGTGAAAGTCAGAAATCAACCTGTCTATCTGCCTCTGCCTCTGCCTCTTCCTCAGAACCACTGTGTACCAATCTCCACTTGAATACTCATATATGCATGTGCCGTGCTTTCCAGTTAAACATTGGTTGAGGAGGGAAAGCCTACATGGCTGATAGGAATTCAGTTATTTTCAGGTTTATGAGGGAAAATAAACTTTGTTTTGTTTACTTTATGTTTTCACTTGTGGTTTTTTTTTTCTTTTCTTTTTTTAAAGACAGCTTGTGTCCCTTTATCTTTGCTCCACTTCATGGTGCAGGTCTTCTTTCTGAGAACAGATATGAAAGCATTGAGCTTACTCAAATTAGTTTACCTCTACTACTGTTGTTGTTGTCACTATACAGCAGAGATTGGTCAAGCCATACATGAAAGTCCAGCCCTGTCAAAGAGCAAAGGGGACCTTTCTTGCTTTAGGGCCTAACAAAGCTTGGCCCTAATTCTCTTGTACTTGTAATTATGGATACATTGTGAATTTTAAAATCATTGAAATCCTGTTAGTCCTCTTGTCCCTCTCTAGATTTTCACTGAACTATTTTCATTGGTTTATTTTTGGCTTTATCATTGAGTGTGTGTGTGTGTGTGTGTGTGTGTGTGTGTGTGTGTGTGTGTGTGTATGCATATGCCTCCCTGCCAACGGGCCTACTCAGTTTGAGCATGAATATGTTCAGATTTGTAGTTAGATTTAGTGCAAAAAGATAGTTTTCAATTTTTCAAGACATGATTTTTCTGTGTTGCTTTGACTCTCCCAGGACTCAGTCTGTGGACCAGGCTGGCCATGAACTCATAGATCCTCCTGCCACCAGAGTGGTTACATTACAGGCATGTGGGGATATTTCCTGCTCCATACTGGGTTTTCTTCTTTCTTCCTTGCTTTCTTTCTTCTACCACATCAACTTCTTATTTTCCTTCTTCTTCTACCCCTTCTACTTCTGTTTGTTCTTTATCTTTCTCGTCATCTTCTTCTCTTTTACTTCTTCTTCTTCTAATTTTCTTTTGCTCTTTCATCATGAGGCTTCACTATGCAGCTTTTACTGACCTGAGGCTCCATTGAACTCAAACCCAAACAGCTTCCTGAATGCTGTTGATAAAATTCTCATGGCCACTGCCCAGTAATTTCGCCTTTCAAGTCTTGCTATCTAGCAATTTAATTTTTCAATTACTTACCCCTTTGACTTTATGTCTACGCACTCCTGGAAATCCAGATCCTCCGACCTCCCTACACAATCAAAAATAACTAGAGTTAAAATAATTAACCTGGCCTTCATACAGGTGTAAATCAAAAATAAATGAAGAAGATCGAAAGGAACTTGGCCTGGGAATCAGATGAAACTTCACGGATTGCTGGAAAGCTGAACTAGTCTAGAGGTGTATGCTTACAAAGAACAAACAAGTAGTGCTGCTTGTTTGAACTTGGGTTAGTATGTGAAGAAACACAGATTCTGATTCCAAAGTGAGTCTTTCTTTGTCCACCTTTCTTTATTTCATAAGTAAAATCAGAGACCTGGTTGGCATGGAGCTTGTATTGCCAGTCCCACAAGCAAACAGGCTTTGTAGGCATTCTGCCTCCACACCCCATCCCGTTGTCTCCTGCTGTATCATACAAATGCCCAGTCTTCTACCAATTTACACACACACAGACACATGCACACACACACACACACACAACACACACACAAACAACACACACTCACACATTCACAAACACACACACATATTAAAGAATAGGACCCAGGAGCATAGACTGTCTATAAATTGCAGAGGTCACTTGGTGGCATGTAGTGCCCTCTTCTGGTGAAAGGGCAGACAGAATACTCATGCATAAAATCAATCCAGAAGCATTTCATTTCTACTTATTATTACAATTATCATCATCATTATTATTCTGATTATTTTTGAGACAAACATTTAGTCTTTTCGTAGGAGAATGTCCTTGAACACTCTCTGTAATAAAGCAGGCTTTGAATTCAAACAGATCAATTTATGTTTGCCTCCTAGTGTTGATGGGATTGATGGCCAATGTCAGGAACAGAACATTGTGTGTTCTCCTTTTTTCCCTTTTCCTTTGTCTGTAAACTCACATTTCTTCTCTCTTGTTTTCTTTTTCTTTCCCTTCACTCTCCATAGGAATCTAAACCTGGGCGGTGTTTTCCTTTTCATATAAGGCTGTGCTTTCCCAATATAAGAGCTTCCTACAATTCTTCAAGTGAAATTTGATTTTACTTTGTCACTGGGAAACACAAAGAACAAGCAGGACCTTGAAAAGTACATCATATGATTGTGTCCATCTTGGTATCTTGTTGAGGTAACTCAAGCAAAGACGTGGAAATGAAAACCAAAGTAGGCAGGGCAGCCGGGCATGTGGCCCATCATTGCTGGATTCTCTCAAACAACTGTGCTGGCCTTATGAATTTTAGCATTGTACTCCTTGCTCTCTCTTACTCTCCATGGCTCCTTTACCTCCTTCCAACACGTGCCACAAGATATCTGTGAGAGTTGATCTTCCAGAAAGCGTGTTGTCTGTCAGGAAGACAGACATTTCTTGAACGATAGCTTTCCATTTTACATCATCTCAGTGGGTAAGGCATTATCACTGAGGGAATATGAATGAACAATTTTGTATATATTCTACTTTGTTTTTAGGGAACCAAATTGTTGTTATTCATCAACATCCTCATCAAACTTGTGCTCCTGCCTTCCTTTTACAAATTAATGGCCTCTCTCTCCTCTCCTCTCGTGAGGGTAAATCAATGGAAAGTCCAACTTGGATCTGGCTTGCTTTGGAATTGTGTTTGATTATATTCCTCTTTGCTGTTGAACCAGGGCCATTCAGTTTGGATTGAGAGATACCATTCACGAAAGTCTACCAAGTATTGACCATGTTTCAGAAGCATACAGCTGGAGCTCCACTTCTTTTTTTCTTTTTGGGGTCTCAATATTCTTTTCCTCACCGGGCTACCACAGGGCCATTGCTAGCTGATTGTGGTTGGATAAAAGTTGAATCACTTAGAGTCAGAGAGTTCTGCTCCCTTGTCTTTTTATTTTACTTCATTTTTCTGTTGATTTTCTTTGTTTGGCAATAAGTTACTCTGCATCTTTGCAGACTGTCCTGGAACTCACTTTTGAGACCAGACTGGCTTCAAGCACACAGAAAATAGTCAGCTCTGCCTCCCAGCTGCCTGGGATTAATGATGTGTGACACAACCCCACAGTTTTTATTTAATTTTGTTTTTGGGGGAGGGGGTATGGTGGGAGATGCCTTAATCAGGTCTTTTCTTTAGATCCTTAGATTGATTTCTATGTAATGTTCTGACCACAGTTTCCCTTCCACAGCTCCTTCTCCTCAGCCCCACCAACTGGTGTTAGGGTTATGCTTCTAATTCACTCTTCACACATTGCTGTGTTAATGCAAGAGTTCTTATTTCTTTCTCCATGGATCTCGGAATTATCAGTTTTTTAGATTCTGCATGTGGTTTCACCATGCAATGATTGTAATAATCAGTGAAATCTGAGTACCACCTGCCAGTGCAAAAGAACTTTTACGAGGATTTCAACCTAAGTCACAGTACTCAGGAAAGGGCAAGCTTCTCTGTCTGGGTTTGAGAGCATTTACAATTGGTGTCGTATACAACAAAGCATTACACAGGATCAAGTCAACTTTCATATAAGGTAGCCAATCATTCTGTTGTACGATAGTCAAATTAACAGGGGAAGGTAGAAAAGATAGAGGTGATAAATTTACGGACATGGCCTCCTTCCAGCAGAAGTAAAATATATGATATTTAAAAAAAAAAATAATAAGAAATGGCCTTGTACATGTCTTAGTCAGTTGAAAGTCTTTCTGTCTTTTTTTTCGCTCTTCTCTATAACCATTTTTCTAGAGAACTCAGATTGTAGTCCTGGTGAGCTGACAAATCTCAGCTTTCCGATTTTTGCAGAACAGAGGCTGATTCATCATCTGTGGCTAAAAAGTTAGAATTTTGCTATTTATTTTTGAGTACATGAGACCTGAGAACTAAGTAGGAGAACAATACCAGGGATCAGTTGGTGTTCTGCCTTAGGGAATGTGTGAAATTTTTGTCTTGATGTTTGTTTGTTTTTGTTTTTAGTTTTGTTTTTTGTTTCACTGTCTCATATTCACATCTTCCACTCTCCTCTCCTTCCTTCCTTCTTCCTTTCATTTCTTTGGGAAACTGGTTTTGTCTTTGTACCTGAGAGCTGTCTTGAAACTCATTTTGTAGGCCAGGCGAAGTGAAAGTCAGAAATCAACCTGTCTATCTGCCTCTGCCTCTGCCTCTTCCTCAGAACTACTGTGTACCAATCCCACTTGAATACCATATATGCATGTGCCGTGCTTTCCAGTTAAACTTGGTTGAGGAGGGAAAGCTTACATGGCTGATAGGATTCAGTTATTTTCAGGTTTACTGAGGAACTATAATCTTTGTTTATGTTTACTTTATATTTTCACTTGTGGTTTTTTTTTTTTTTTTTTTTTAAGACACAGCTTGCAGGGGTCCCTTTAACTTTGCCACTCATGTGCACGTCTTCTTTCTGAGAACAGATATGCAGGCATTGAGCTTACCCTACATTAGTTTACTCCTCTGCTACTGTTGTTGTTGTCACTCTACGCAGAGATTGGTCAACCATACATGAAATCAGTCCTGTCAAGTAGAAAGGGGACCTTTTCTTGCCCAGGGCCTAACAAAGCTGCCCTATTCTCTTTCTTGTAATTATGGATACATTGTGAATTTTAAAATCATTGAAATCCTGTTAGTCCTCTTGTCACTCTCTAGATTTTCACTGGAATCCATTTCCATAATTTCTTTTTTGCTTTATTTTTGGCTTTATCATTGAGTGTGTGTGTGTGTGTGTGTGTGTGTGTGTGTGTATGCATTTCTTCTGCCTGCCTGCTAATGGGCCTACTCAGTTTGAGCATGAATATGTTCAGATTTGTAGTTAGGATTTAGTGCAAAAAGATAGTTTTCAATTTTTTCAAGGACATGATTTTTTCTGTGTTGCTTTGACCTCCCAGGACTCAGTCTGTAGACCAGGCTGGCCATGAACTCCTAGATCCTCCTGCCCCAGAGTGGTTCACATTACCAGGCATGTGGGAGATATTTCCTGCTCCATACTGGGTTTTCCTTCTTTTCTTCCTTGCTTTCTTTCTTCTACCACCACATCAACTTCTTATTTTCCTTCTTCTTCTCCTCCCTTCTACTTCTTTTGTTCTTTATCTTTCTCTGGTCATCTTCTTCTCTTCTTCTTCTTCTTCTAATTCTCTTTGCTCTTTCATCTTGAGGCTTCACTATGCAGCTTTCTTTACTGACCTGAGGCTCCATTGAACTCAAACCCAAACAGCTTCCTGAATGCTGTTGATAAAATTCTCTGGCCACTGTCCGTCATTTGGTCTTTCAAGTCTTTGCTATCTAGCAATTTAATTTTTCAATTACTTACCCCCTTGACTTTATGTCTACGCACTCCTGGAAATCCAGATCCCTCCGACCTCCTACACAATCAAAAATAACTAGAGTTAAAATAATTAACCTGGCCTTCATACAGGTGTAAATCAAAAATAAATGAAGAAGATCGAAGGAACTTGGCCTGGGGATGGGATGAAACTTCACGGATTGCTGGAAAGCTGAACTAGTCTAGAGGTGTATGCTTACAAAGAACAAACAAGTAGTGCTGCTTGTTTGAACTTGGGTTAGTATGTGAAGAAACACAGATTCTGATTCCAAAGTGAGTCTTTCTTTGTCCACCTATTTCTATTTCATAAGTAAAATCAGAGACCTGGTTGGCATGGAGCTTGTATTGCCAGTCCCACAAGCAAACAGGCTTTGTAGGCATTCTGCCTCCACACCCCATCCCGTTGTCTCCTGCTGTATCATACAAATGCCCAGTCTTCTACCAATTTACACACACACAGACACAGCATGCACACACACACACACAAACACACAAACATACACACACACATCACACACACACCACACACACACAAACAAAACATATTAAAGAATAGGGCTCAGGAGCATAGACTGTCTATAAATTGCAGAGGTCACTTGGTAGCATGTAGTGCCCTCTTCTGGTGAAAGGGCAGACAGAATACTCATGCATAAATCAATCCAGAAGCATTTCATTTCTACTTATTATTACTATTATCATCATCATTATTATTCTGATTATTTTTGAGACAAACATTTAGTCTTTTCGTAGGAGAATGTCCTTGAACACTCTCTGTATTGTGCATACTTGGAATTCAAACAGATCAATTTATGTTTGCCTCCCTAGTGTGTGATGGGATTGATGGCCAATGTCAGGAACAGAACATGATGTGTTCTCCTTTTTCCCTTATCTTTGTCTGTAAACTCACATTTCTTCTCTCTCTGTTTTCTTTTTCTTTCCCTTCACTCTCCATAGGAATCTAAACCTGGGCGGTGTTTTCCTTTTCATAAAGGCTGTGCTTTCCCCAATATAAGAGCTTCCTACAATTCTTCAAGTGAAATTTGATTTTACTTTGTCACTGGGAAACACAAAGAACAAACAGGACCTGAAAAGTACCTCATATGATTGTGTCCATCTTGGTATCTTGTTGAGGTAACTCAAGCAAAGACGTGGAAAGCAAAACCAAAGTAGGCAGGGCAGCCGGCATGTGGCCCATCATTGCTGGATTCTCTCAAACAACCTCTGCTGGCCTTATGAATTTTAGCATTGTACTCCTTGCTCTCTCTTACCCTCTCCATGGGTCCTTTACCTCCTTCCAACATGTGCCACAAGATATCCTGTGAGAGTTGATCTTTCCAGAAAGCGTGTTGTTAAGTCAGGAAGACAGACATTCTTGAGCGATAGTTATCCAAGTTATATCATCTCAGTGGTGTAAGGTATTGTCCTTGAGGGAATATGAATGAACCATTTTTAGTATATATTGTACTTGTTTTTAAGGGACCAAAGTTGTTGTTATTCATCAACATCCTCTATCAAACTTTGCTCCTGCTGCCTTCCTTTTACAAATTAATGTTTGGCCTCCTCCCTCTCTCTTGGAGGGTAAATCAATTTGGAAATCTAACTTGGATATGGGTTGCTTTGGGGTTGTGAGGACCATATTCCTCTTTGCTGAACCTTGGCAATCTCAGGTAGGACTATGAGAGATGCTGCATTCACTGGAAAGTCTACCAAGTATTGATAATGGCTTTTCATAAGCATACAGCTGGAGCCCACTTTGCCTCAAACTCAATACCCTATATATCCTCACCTGGGTTTCATCAGCAGGGCCATTGCTAGTTTGATTGTGGTTGGATATAAAGAAGGAATCACTTAGAGTCAGAGAGTTCTGCTCCCTTGTCTTTTATTTTTACTTCATTTTTCTGTTGATTTTCATTGTTTGGAAAAATAGTCCACTATGCATCTGTAGACTGTCCTGGAACTCACTTTTGAGACCAGACTGGCTTCAAGCACACAGAAATAGCTCAGCTCCTGCCTCCCCAAGGCCTGAGATTAATGATGTGTGACACAACCCCACAGTTTTTAATTTAATTTTGTTTTTTGGGGAAGGGGTAAGTGGTGCTTAATCAGTTCTTTCTTTGGATCCTTCAGGATTGATTTCATACAAAGTGTTCTGACCACAGTTTCCCTTCTTCCTAGCTCCTTCTCTCAGTCAAATCCAACTGGTGTTAGGGTATGCTTCTAGTTCACTCTCTTACACATTGCTGTGTTAATGCAAGATTTGTAATTACATTTCTCCATGGATCCTGGAATTATCAGTTTTTTTAGATTCTGCATGTGGTTTCACCATGCACATGATTAAAATCAGTGAAGAATCTGAGTACCACCTGCCAGTGCCAAAAGAACTTTTACGAGGATTTCAACTTATAGTCAGAGTATGTCAGGAAAGGGCACGCCCTCTGTCACTGGGTTTAGAGCATTTACAATTGGTGATATGGAACAATAAAGCATTACACAGGATCAAGTCAACTTTCATATAAGGTAGCCAATCATTCTGTTGCCACTGATCAGTCAAATTAATAGAGGAAGTTAGAGAAAAGATAGAGTGGATAAATTTAGGGACATGGCTTCCTTTGCAGCAGAAGTCAAATATATGAAATTAAAAAAAAAATAACCAGAAATGTTCTGGTAGATGTCTAAATAAGTTGACAGCGTCATTCTGTCTTTTTTTTTCAGTATTTCCTCTCTATAACCATTTCTTTTCTGAGAACTCAGATTGTAGTCCTGGTGAGCTGACAAATCTCCCGCGTTCCTATTTCTTGAGAACAGAGCTTGATTCATCATCTGTGGCTAAAAAGTTGGAATTTTGTTATTTATTTTTGAGTACATGAGACCTGAGAACTATAGTAGCAGAACAATACTCAGGAATCAGTTGGTGCATTCTTTCGCCTTAGGGACTGTGTGTGAAATTTTGTCTTGATGTTTGTTTGTTTTTGTTTTTTAGTTTTGTTTTTGGGCTTAACTTCTTCCATATTTACATTTCCTCCCACTCTCTCTCCCTTTACTTCCTTCTTCTTTCCATTTTCTTTGGGAAACTGGTTTTGTCTTTGTACCATGGCTAGAGGTCTGAAACTCATTTTGCAGGCTAGGCAGAAGTGAAAGTCAGAAATCAACCTGTCCAATCCTCTGCCTCTGCCTTCTCTGCCTCTTCCTCAGAACCACTGTGTTTTCAATCTCTCCCTTGAATACTCACCTGTGCATGTGCAGTGCTTTCCAGTTAAACATTGGTTGAGGAGGGAAAGCCTACATGGCTGATAGGAATTCAGTTCTTTTTCAGGTTTATGAGGAACTATAATCTTTGTTTTGTTTACTTTATATTTTCACTTGTGGTTTTTTTTTTTTCTTTTTTTTAAAGACAGCTTGTGTCCCCTTTATCTTTGCTCCACTTCATGGTGCACGTCTTCTTCCCATGAGAACAGATATGAAAGCAATGGGCTACTCAGAATTAGTTTTACTCTCTACTACTGTTGTTGTTGTCACTCTTCAGCAGAGATTGGTCCAGCCATACATGAAAGTCCAGCCCTGTCAAAGAGCAACCGGGGACCTTTCTTGGCTTAGGGCCTAACAAAGCATTGGCCCTCATTCTCTTGTACTTGTAATTCTGGATACATTGGAATTTTAAAATCAATGAAATCCTGTTAGTCCTCTTGTCCCTCCCTCTAGTTTTTCACTGAACTATTTCATTGGTTTATTTTTGGCTTTATCATTGTGTGTGTGTGTGTGTGTGTGTGTGTGTGCATGCATATCATCTGCCTCGCTGCCAATGGGCCTACTCAGTTTGAGCATGAATATTTCAGATTTTGGGTTAGATTTAGTGCAAAAAATAGTTTCCAATTTTTCAAGACATGATTTTCTGTGGTGTGCTTGACTCCCCAGGACTCAATCTGTAGACCAGGCTGGCCACGGACTCATAGATCCTCCTGCCACCAGAGTGTTACCGGCAGGCATGGGGGATATTTCCTGCTCCATACTGGGGTTTCTTCTTTCTTCCTTGCTTCTTCTTTCTTCTACCACATCAACTTCTTATTTTCCTTCTTCTTCTACCCCTTCTACTTCTGTTTGTTCTTTATCTTTCTGGTCATCTTCTTCTCTTTTACTTCTTCTTCTTCTAATTTTCTTTTGCTCTTTCATCATGAGGCTTCACTATGCAGCTTTTACTGACCTGAGGCTCCATTGAACTCAAACCCAAACAGCTTCCTGAATGCTGTTGATAAACTTCTCATGGCCACTGCCCAGTAATTTCGCCTTTCAAGTCTTGCTGTATCTAGCAATTTAATTTTTTCAATTACTTACCCCTTTGACTTTATGTCTACGCACTCCCTGAAAATCCAGATCCTCCGGCCTCCCACACAATCAAAAAATAACTAGAGTTAAAATAATTAGCCTAGCCTTCATACAGGTGTAACCAAAAAAATAAATGAGGAAGATGAAAAGGAACAGGCCTGGGATCAGATGAAACTACAAGGATTGCTGGAAAGCTGAACTAGTCTAGAGGTGTATGCTTACAAAGAACCAACAAGTCGTGCTGCTTGTTTGAACCTGCGTTAGTATGTAAGATAAACACAGATTCTGGTTTCCAAAGTGAGTCTTTCTTTTTCCACCTTTCTTTATTTCATAAGTAAAATCAGAGACCTGAAGGCATGGAGCTTGCATTGCCAGTCCCACAAGCAAACAGGCTTTGTAGGCATTCTGCCTCCACACCCCATCCCGTTGTTTCCTGCTGTATCATACAAATGCCCAGTCTTCTACCAATTTACACACACACAGACACATGCACGCACACACACACACACACACACACACACAAACACACAAACACACACTCACACATTCACAAACACACACACATATTAAAGAATAGGACCCAGGAGCATAGACTGTCTATAAATTGCAGAGGTCACTTGGTGAGCATGTAGTGCCTTCTTCTGGTGAAAGGGCAGACAGAATACTCATACATAAAATCAATCCAGCAGAAGCATTTCATTTCTACCTATTATTACAATTATCATCATCATTATTATTCTGATTATTTTTTGAGACAAACATTTAATCTTTCCGTAGGAGAATGTCCTTGAACACTCTCTAATAAAGCAGGCTTTGAATTCAAACAGATCAATTTATGTTTGCCTCCTAGTGTTGATGGGATTGACGGTAATGTCAGAACAGAACATTGTGTGTTCTCCTTTTTTCCTTTTCCTTTGTCTGTAAACTCACATTTCTTCTCTCTTGTTTTCTTTTCTTTCCCTTCACTCTCCATAGGAATCTAAACCTGGGCGGTGCTTTCCTTTTCATAAAGGCTGTGCTTTCCCAATATAAGAGCTTCCTAGCAAATTCTTCAAGTGCAATTTGATTCAACTTTTCACTGGGAAACACAAAGAACAAGCAGGACCATAAAAAGTACATCATATGATTGTGTCCATCTTGGTTATCTTGTTGAGGTAACTCAAGCAGACGTGGAAATGAAAAACCAAAGTAGGCAGGGCAGCCGTCATGTGGCCCATCATTGTGGATTCTCTCAAACAACTGTGCTGGCCCTTATGAATTTTAGCATTGTACTCCCTTGCTCTACTCTCTTACTCTACATGGCTCCTTTACCCTCCTTCAACACGTGCCACAAGATATCTGTGAGAGTTGATCTTCCAGAAAGCAATGTTGTCTGTCAGGAAGACAGAAATTATGGCGATAGCTTTCCATTTTATCATCTCAGTGGGTAAGGTATTGTCACTGAGGAATATGAATGAACAATTTTGTATATATTCTACTTGTTTTTAGGGGACTAAAGTTGTTGTTATTCATCAAATCCTCATCAAACTTGTGGCTCCAGCTGCCTTCCTTTTACAAATTAATGGCCTCTCTCCCTCTCCTCTGTGAGGGTAAATCAATGGAAAGTCTAACTTGGATATGGCTTGCTTTGGTCTTGTGTGATTATATTCCTCTTTGCTGAACCTGGGCCATTCAGTTAGGACTGAGAGATGCTGCATTCACTGGAAAGTCTACCAAGTATTGATAATGGCTTTTTCATCTAGCATACAGCTGGAGCTCCCTTGCCTAAACTCAATACCCTATACTCTCATCCTCCCACCTGGGTCATCACAGGGCCATTGCTAGCTGATTGTGGTTGGATATAAAGAAAGATCCTTGAGTCAGAGAGTTCTGCTCCCTTGTCTTTTTATTTTACTTCATTTTTCTGTTGATTTTTTCATTGTTTGGCAAAAAGTATACTATGCATCTTTGCAGGCTGTCCTGGAACTCACTTTTGAGACCAGACTGGCTGGAAGCCGCACCGAAAATAGCTCAGCTCTGCCTCCCAAGGCCTGAGATTAATGATGTGTGACACAACCCCACAGTTTTTAATTTAATTTTTTGTTTTTTTTTTGGGAAGGGTATAGGCAGAATGCTTAATCAGTTCTTTCTTTAGATCCTTCAGGATTGATTTCATACAAAGTGTTCTGACCACAGTTTCCCTTCTTCCCACAGCTCCTTCTCCTCAGCCAAATCCAACTGGTGTTGGGGTTATGCTTCTAGTTCACTCTCTTTCACACATTGCTGTGTTAATGCCAAGAGCTGTAATTACTTTTTCCCCATGGATCCTACGAATTATCAGTTTTAGATTCTGCATGTGGTTTCGCCATACACATGATTAAAATCAGTGAAAATCAGGTACCACCTGCCAGTGCAAAAAGAACTTTGACGAAAGGATTTCAACTTATAGTCAAGTGCATATGGGAAAAGGGCAGCTGCCCGTCACTGGGTTAGAGCATTTACAATTGGTGATACATAACCAAAGCATTACACAGGATCAAGTCAACTTTCAAATAAGGTAGCCAATCATTCTGTTGTACTGATAAGTCACATTAATAGAAGTAGAGAAAGATAGAGTGATAAATTTAGGGACATGGCTTCCTTTCCAGCAGAAGTCAAATATATGGAAATTAAAAAAAAATAACCAGAAATGGCCTGGTAGATGTCTAAATAGTTGACAGTCATTCTGTCTTTTTTTCAGCATTTCTCTGTACACCCATTTCTTTTCTAGAACTCAGATTGTAGTCCTGGTGAGCTGACAAATCTCCACGTTCCTATTTTTTGAACAGAAACAGTTCATCATCTGTGGCTAAAAGTTGGAATTTTTGTTATTTATTTTTGAGTACATGAGACCTGAGAACTATAGTAGCAGAACAATACTCAGAATCAGTTGGTGTTCTGCCTTAGGACTGTGTGAAAATTTTGTCTTTACGTTGTTTGTTTTGTTTTTAGTTTGTTTTTGTATTAACTGTCTCCATATTTCTTTCACCTCCACTCTCTCTCCCTTCCTTCCTTCTTCCTTTCATTTCCTTTGGGGAAACTGGTTTTGTCTTTGTACCTTGAGAGCTGTCTTGAAACTCATTTTGTAGGCCAGGCAGAAGTGAAAGTCAGAAATCAACCTGTCTATCTGCCTCTGCCTCTCCTCTTCTCAGTCCACTGTGTACCAATGGCCACTTGAATACTCACCTGTGCATGTGCAGTGCTTTCGAGTTAAACATTGGTTGAGGAGGGGAAAGCCTACATGGCTGATGGGAATTAATTATTTTTCAGGTTTTTGGGAACTATAATCTTTAACATTTACTTTATATTTTCACTTGTGGTTTTTTTTTTTTTTTCTTTTTTTTTTAAAGACAGCTTGTGTCCCTTTATCTTTGCACCACTTCATGGTGCACGTCTTCTTTCCCTGAGAACAGATATGACAGCATGAGCTTAATCTGAATTAGTTTACCTCTGCTACTGTTGTTGTTGTCACTATACAGCAGAGATTGGTCAAACCATACATGAAAGTCCAGCCTGTCCAAAGAGCAAGGGGGACCTTTCTTGCTTTAGGGCCTAACAAAGCTTGGCCCTAATTCTCTTGTACTTGTAATTATGGATACATTGTGAATTTTAAAATCATTGAAATCCTGTTAGTCCTCTTGTCCCTCTCTAGATTTTCACTGAACTATTTTCATTTGTTTATTTTTGGCTTTATCTGTGTGAAAACTAAAGTGTGTGTGTGTGTGTGTGTGTGTGCATGCATATCATCTGCCTCGCTGCTCAATGAGCATAATAATTTTGAGCATGAATATGTTCAGATTTGTAGTTAGATTTAGTGCAAAATTGCGTTTTCAATTTTTTGAGATTGATTTTCTGTGTTGCTTTGACTCTCCCAGGACTCAGTCTGTAGACCAGGCTGACAATAGAACTCATAGATCCTCACACCACCAAAGTGGTTACATTACGAGCATGTGGGGATATTTCTGCTCCATACTGGGTTTTCTTCTTTCTTGCCCCTTTCTTTCTTCAAAGGGATCAACTTCTTATTTTCCCTTCTTCTTCACCCTTCCTACTTCTTTTTGTTCTTTATCTTTCTCGTCATCTTCTTCTCTTTCACTTCTTCTTCTTCTAATTTTCTTTTGCTCTTTCATCATGAAAGCTTCACTACTTAGCTTTACTGACCTGAGGCTCCATTGAACTCAAACCCAAACAGCTTCTGAATGCTGTTGATAAAATTCTCATGGCCACTGCCCAGTAATTTCGCCTTTCAAGTCTTGCTATCTAGCAATTTAATTTTTCCATTACTTACCCCTTTGACTTTATGTCTACGCACTCCCTGAAGTGGAGATCTATAGAGCCTCCCTACACAGTCAAAATTAACTAGAGTTAAATATTTTTTAGAAGCACTTCATACAATTATAAATCAAAAATAAATGAAGATCGAAAGACTTGGCCTGAGGATCAGCTGAAACTTCCACAGCTTGCTGGAAAGCTAGACTAGTCTAGAGGTGTATGCTTACAAAGAACAAACAAGTAGTGCTGCTTGTTTGAACTTAGGATTAGTATGTGAAGAAACACAGATTCTGATTCCAAAGTGAGTCTTTCTTTGTCCCCTTTCTTTTCTTCCTTAAGTAAAATCAGAGACCTGGTTGGCATGGAGCTTGTATTGCCAGTCCCACAAGCAAACAGGCTTCGTCCGACATTCTGCCTCCACACCCCATCCGCTTGTCTCCTGCTGTATCCTTCTAAATTGCGAGTCTTCTAGACACACACACACAGACATGCACGCACACACACACACACACACACACGCACACACACACACACACAAGCACACACTCACACATTCACAAACACACACATATTAAAGAATAGGGCCCAGGAGCATAGACTGTCTATAAATTGCAGAGGTCACTTGGTGGCATGGGGTACCCTCTTCTGAGTGAAAGGGCAGACAGAATACTCATGCATAAAATAAATCCAGAAGCATTTCATTCTTTTATTATTACTATTATCATCATCATTATTATTCTGATTCTTTGAGACAAACATTTAGTCTTTTTTCAGGAGAATGTCTGGCAAGACACTCATCTGTAATAAAACAGGCTTAGGAATTCAAACAGATCAATTCATGTTTGCCTCCCTAGTGTTGATGGGATTGACGGCCAATGTCAGAACAGAACATAATGTGTTCTCCTTTTTCCCTTTTCCTTTGTCTGTAAACTCAGTTTCTTTCTCTCTTGTTTCTTTTTCTTTCCCTTCACTCTCCATGAGAATCTAAACCTGGGCGGTGTTTTCCTTTTCATATAAGGCTGGCTTTCCCCATATAAGAGCTTCCTCACAATTCTTCAAGTGAAGTCCCAGTTTTACTTTGTCACTGGGAAACACAAAGAACAAGCAGGACCTTAAAAGTACATCATATGATTGTGTCCATCTTGGTATCTTGTTGAGAGTAACTCAAGCAAAAGACGTGGAAATGAAAACCAAAGTAGGCAGGGCAGCCGGCATGTGGCCCATCATTGCTGGATTCTCTCAAACAACTGTGCTGGCCTTATGAATTTTAACTTATTGCTCCATTGCTCTCTCTTACACTCTCATGGCTCCTTTACCTCCTTCTTACGTACCTAGAGATATCTCTGAGAGTTGATCTTCCAGAAAGCGTGTTGTCTGTCAGAGAAGACAGACATTCTTGAACGATGCTTTCCATTTTACATCATCTCAGTAGGTAGAGTATTGTCACTGAGGAATATAGATGAACAATTTTGCTGCTCTCTATTCTCTTTGCCCATTTTGGAGATTGAAGTTGTTTTGTTATTCATGTAAATCTCTCATCAAACTTGTGGCTCCTGCTGCCTTCCTTTTACAAAATTAATAAGCCTCTCTCCCTCTCATCGTGAGGATACAAATCAATGGAAAGTCTAACTTGGATGGCTTGCTTTGGAATTGTGTGATTATATTCCTCTTTGCTGAACCTGGGCCATTCAGTTGGGACTGAGAGATGCTGCATTCACTGGAAAGTCTACCAAGTATTGATAATGGCTTTTCATAAGCATACAGCTGGAGCTCACTTTGCCTAAACTCAATACCATATATATCCTCACCTGGGTCATCACAGGGCCATTGCTAGCTGGTGTGGTTGGATATAAGAATCACTTAGAGTCAGAGAGTTCTGCTCCCTTGTCTTTTTATTTTACTTCATTTTCTCAATGATTTTCATTGTTTGGCAAAAATGCTACTATGCATCTTTCCAGACTGTCCTGGAACTCACTTTTGAGACCAGACTGGCTTCAAGCACACAGAAAATAGCTCAGCTCTGCCTCCCAGACTGAGATTAATGATGTGAAACACAACCCACAGTTTTTAATTTAATTTTGTTTTGGGAAGGGGTATGGTGGGAATGCTGTGCATCAGGTCTTTCTTCAGATCTTAGAGTTGGATTTCATACAAAGTGTTCTGACCACAGTTTCCTTCTTCCCACAGCTCCTTCTCCTCAGCCAAATCCAACTGGTATTAGGGTTATGCTTCTGATTCCTCTCTGCTGCACATTGCTGTGTTAATCTACCCAAGAGCTGTAATTACTTTTCCCCATGGATCCTGGAATTATCAGTTTTTAGATTCTGCATGTGGTTTCGCCATGCATGATTAAAATCAGTGAAATCCTGGGTACAACCTGCCAGTGCAAAAAGAACTTTTTACGAGGATTTCAACTTATAGTCCAGAGTATGTCAGGAAAGGGCAAGCTCTCTGTCACTGGTTTAGAGCATTTACAATTGGTGATACATAACTTAAAGCATTACACAGGATCAAGTCAACTTTCAAATAAGGTAGCCAATCATTCTGTTGTACTGATAGTCACATTAATAGAGGAAATTAGAGAAAGATAGAGTGATAAATT